>NC_142932.1:80048733-80248733 GCF_046866305.1 Octopus bimaculoides
CTTGCACACCACAACTGATGCTTCTAATGTTCAGCTTTTCTCTCAAGATACTTACACTCTGACGGGTATTCACATTGACATTACACATCCAACGGAGCATACTGGCTTCATTCCTTGCGAGCTTACGTATGTCCTCAGCAGTTACAGCCCATGTTTCACTGCCATGTAGCATGGCTGTTCGTACGCATGCGTCATACAGTCTGCCTTTTACTCTGAGTGAGAGTCCCTTTGTCGCCAGCAGGGGTAAGAGCTCTCTAAACTTTGCCCAGGCTATTCTTATTCTAGCAGCTACACTTTCAGTGCACCCACCCCCACTACTAACTTGGTCGCCCAGATAGCGGAAGCTATCGACTACCTCTAGTTTTTCACCCTGGAATGAGATAGAAGTTGTTTCCTGTTTGTTTACAGTCTTTATTGCACCTGAACATCTGCCACAAACAAAAACTAACTTGCTAGTTAACCTGCCTTTGATGTTGCTGCACCTCTTATGTGTCCATAGCTTGCACCGGGTACATCTTATAGAGTTACTACCTACTCCTTTTCTACATACTGAGCAGGGCCATCTACCTGAAGGGGTTTGTGTTTTATCTACCTTCCTACTTATTAGGATTTTGGTTTTAGCTAGGTTGAATCTAAGGCCCTTCAATTCTAGACCTTGCTTCCACACCTGAAATATATATATATATATATATATACATATATGTATACCTATGTATATATATATGTATATATATGTATGTATATATGTATATATATATGTATGTATATATATATATATGTATGTATATATATATATATATATATATATATATATATATATATATATATATATATATATATTATTATTATTATTATTATATGTATTTATTTTCTCCTAATTAACAAATAACTCGGACAAAATAAATTGGTTAATAGATACCAGGGTAGCAAATATCACAAAATGACTGTGGTGTAACTCCTGTTTATGAGGTAGAAACTCCTTGTTATTTTGGGTACTTGAGTATATATAAATTTAGTGAATGGAGTAAAACACATATGTTAACTGCATACTTTTCTTTCCAACATATGCTTTGAAGATTACAAATTATACCTTCCATAGGAATCGGTGATGTTGTTAAGAAGGTAATCTTCTCTTCAGGGAAATGCATGGGAACCAGCTTAAACGTAAGACATTTTAACCGATAGTAGAAGACACTTGCCCAAGGTGCCACGCATTGGGACTGAACCCAGAACCATGTGGTTGGTAAGCAAGCTACTTACCACACAGCCACTCCTGCATCTATAAGGATTTTTCTTTTCTCTTTTTTTTTTTTGAGGCTATAAAGAAGATATTGCATGTAAGAAGAATCAACAGTTTGACACAGGAATTTATGGAATTGTTTGTCTGGGATATTCAGTGTTGCACAAAACCTCATTGCAACTGAGTTTACCTAAGTCAGTCAGTGCCAAGAAAGTAAAGACTATGAGAACATGATCAATTTTTCTGGTTCAGCTATCTTTCCTGACTGATAACCGATTCAATGGAGCATTAACTGTCAATAAAACATCAAGCATAAATATATAAAATTGATTTATATTTGATGATTCACAATATTGATCTGACAAACTCAGCAGCATTGGGGTGTAACTTGTAGAAGGATTGAATAGAGAGCAGAAGATGCATAGTTCAGGACAGGTCAGCATGTTTGTTCTTGCTGCTGATGGACAATCCTGATCTAACAGACCTATGATCAAAACCTTTTCAGCTTTCACTAACCTGTTCGTTGTATAATGTTTGGTTTTCCATGCTGGCATGGGTTATATGCTTGTGTTTACAGTCCTTCATTATCTGACATGCATGCAATAAAATGTAAAATGTCATTAATTCTCTGTTGTTATGACTTCTCTTGTTTATTTTACATGGTTTTAAAAGCTGGTTGCTACTTCTCTTATTTACTACTTTACAACATGAACTGGGTGCATTTTATCATACCAGCAGCACCAGAGAAGCTCAAATGTTTCCTCCTGCTCTCTATCAGATTTTATTCATGTTATTGTGTTAAAGGTTGAATTGTGTGTGTGTGTGTGTGTGTGTGTGTGTGTGTGTACACATGCATGCATGCATACATACATACATACATACATACGGCTATGCTACATGGTAGTGAGACAAGGGCTATGACTAGTGAGGACTTGTGAAGTGTTGAAAGAAATGAGGCCAGCATGCTCTGTTGGATGGGTAATGGTAGTGTGCATGTACAACAACAGAGTGTAAATGACTTAAGAGAAAAATTGAGTATAAGAAGCATCAGATATAGTGTGCAAGAGAGAAGACTGCGCTGGTATGGTCATGTAATGCATATGAATGGACAGCTGCATAAGTGCCAATCTCTAATTGTGGAGGGAACATGTAGAAGAGGTAGACTCAGGAAGTTAAGGGACAATGTGGTGAAAAAGGATTTTCAGACACTAAGCCTCACTGAGGAGGTGACAAGGAACTGAGACTTCTATCAATTTGCTGTGCATGAGAAGACACACCAAGCTAAGTAAAATTGTGGCTATCTATACATACAGGCAACTCCCTATGTCAGCCAAGAGGCCCTTATCCTGCAGGCTTGTGGATGATGGTGTTGTGTAAAAGCACCTGTTCAGGGTCATGTAAAAAACCTTCCATGCTAGTGCCATGTAAAAAGTACTAGTGCTGGTGCCACTTATAAAGCACCAGTACTGGTGCCACATAAAAAGCAGTCATACCAGTGCCGCATATAAAGCACCCATGCTAGTGCCATGTATAAAGCACCCATGGCGGCATGACAGAAAAAGTACCCAGTACACTCAATAAAGTGGTTGGCATTAAGAAGGGCATCTAGCCATAGAAATCATGTCAAAACAGACTGTTGGAGCCTGGCCAGTTCTCCCTCTGCCCAGCTTCTGTCAAACCATCTAACCCATGCCTGTAAGGAAAATGGATCTTAAATGATGAGGATATATGTGCATGTGCATGCACACACACACACACACACACACACACACACACACACACACACACACACACACACACACACACACGCACTCATGTTTATTCCTTGTGGGAACATTTCCAACATAGTAATTCACATATTTAATTGAACTACTGAAACAAATTTTTTGCAGTTATATTTCTGACTGTGTAAGATCCTCAGATATTATTGTGGTTGTTTTAGCTCCAGGTCAGTGCTGAAAGAGCAAGCCTTTGATTAAAGCATTCTAGCTATAACACTTCATTTTTCTTTTTTTTTTTTTAATACATTGTTTGTCTTGGACTAAATTATCTTATGTATCCTTATTTTTTGACAGTAGGGTGTAATTTGTAGTAGATTTGTTTGCTATTTCTAGCAAATCATGGCTTTCTCATGGACTTAGATTCTAATCAAGAGTTTTTTGTTAACAGTCTATAGATCTTTACAGTCCTACTAAGTGATACAAGCTGTAGGATGTGTGTCAGTCTTTTGATATCTGTCTGTACATAGGCTAGCCTCATGAATATTATTCTACTTATTCAAGCAGAATGAGAGAAAAATGATAAAGTGATACAGTAAGGACTCAGGCTAGAAGCAAAATTGTTTTAATCATCATGTTTTAATTAAAAAAAGAAATAAAGTATTTTTCTGCTTTTTTTTAAGGGTTTTTATTTTTTATTCTTTAACACACTTCCTAAAATGAAATTCTTAATTCTTTCATTTTGTTAATCTCAGCATTGCGATAAAAAATATAGAAAGAAGGATAAAAAGGAAACAAAATTAAAATGTATAATTCTATTTTCTTTTAATTCCAACAGCCAGTAAATCGTCAATATAATGATAATGATGATAATAATAATAATAATAATAATAATAATAATAATAATAATATAATCTGATAGCCTATTTGTATTCCTTTGGTGGTTTCCAATAAATAAATAATTAAATAAATATTGATGCGTTTTTTTTTCTCTTAATTTTCTTTTCCCTTTATCAAATTCAGTTTTTGATAACTTCCTTGAGATATCGCCAGTTCTGTTAATTGCCTGTGAATTAAAGTAGTTTCATTTCCTCTGAACTCTGATATACATCTTTTACATCATAAGCAGTAGCATCATAATGAAGTCATTCCCTTTTTTTCCCCTTTAAAAAAAAAAAAAAAGTACTACACTAAACTCCCTTTCCTCTTCGATGTTGAGACCCCACATGGTTGAATACTTAATCTGGTATCCAGTTTGCCACCATCACTACAGTCACCATCATTTAACCCAAGGCTGCTTTTAGCAGAATGCTTTGTGGCAATCAGGCAAGGTCTTTATTCTGAATATAACTTCTTCCTTTCCTCTAACCAGTCTTGGAAACCCTTAACCTTTTAGCATTCAAACTGGCCATAGCTGGCCCAGCTATTCTACTGGTTTTATGTTCAAACCAACCAGACAGACCCAGCCTCTCACACCTATTCTACAATGTCATTCTAAAAATAAACAATCACATCATTGAAATGTTGAAGTTATGAGACAATGCATGATTAATTTAAACATATTTATCAGCTTTGTTTTTGTAATTCTTATCAACAACTTGTCCTATAATCGTAATTTGAGAATACATACAGCAGTATGCTAAAGATCGGACATAATCTCTTGTGAGCAAGAAATGTGAAATAAAGTTTATCATAAACAACACAAATGCTTTGTAATTTAATAGCTTTCAATGTGATACCTATTAAACAGAAATTATTTTTATTTAATGAAAATTTAATAAAATCTAATCATAAGTAAGTGAAATTATACTAAATGCAACTAAATTACAAACCTTTTTTTCCCTTGGCTATATCAGCAATTCTGAAAACTTTTGGGTGCAAATTTCACACGAGTAGAAGCTTTCTTTAACAAATTTTATCCTGAAAATCACCTGTGAAAATTACACAGGTATGCAAATTACATGGGTTTTTATGGTATATATATATATATATATATAACTGCTTGTTTGTTTGTCATGTATTTATATATATATATATATATATATATATATATATATCTTAACAATACAGAATACATACCATCTTGAAGGGCATCTGTCAGTAAAATAATAAAGATATCAGCTTTGATAATACATACCTAAGGAACCTCTATATGGTCACTGAATCTGCTAGAAATAGTTGTCAAACATCTCTCAAATTGTACCCTGCCATTTTGAAAAATAAAGAAAGAAGCAATTTGATGACATAGCCCTAGATACATAATCCTTTATGTATCCTAGATACATAATTCTTTATCTAAAAAAGTGAGAAAGAAAGTGGCATGGTTGATCAGTACTGAAATGTACTGCCAGCCATCACTTGCAAGCTAGTATGGCTTCATAATTATGTACCATGCTTTCGCTAATTGTTTTAGGTACCAATGAATTCACAAGCAGATATAAATACCTTCTAATCTCATTCACCCTGGATGACAGTAGAATGTCCAGAATATACAGCTGAAGGGAGATAATGCTGCATCAGCACAATGGCTAGCACTAATTTTTACTGAAGTAGACCAAAACAATGTGAAATTAAACATCTTGCTCAAGGATACAATGTACTATCTTATCTATAAAAAAATCCATGGTTTTACAATCATAAGTCAAACACTGTTAGCCACTATGCCATGTGTCTTCACAATTTGATAAAGGCTCTAAAATATAGGAATGACAAGTGAGCATAAACCATGAAACGCCTCTCTATAAGGTCTCTTTACTTGCTAGAAATAGCAGTCCGATAAGGACTAATACAAAGTAGAGGGTGCTCTTTAGTCCCTTTGCAAGTGAAAGCCTCTTTAATGTAGACAGTATAATAAAATACACTCGGTCCACAATGAAATTTATACACTACATATGATGTGCATAAGAAATGGTATGGACCACATGTGATGAAACTACAATCTGTGTCAGCATGGAAAAATGAATGTAAAATAATGATGTCGATGATGCATGTGTGTCAGCAGTAAGAAAGTAACATATATATGATTGTGTGTGTGTTTGTGTAAAATTATCTATGTATAATGTAAACAATTGTATGTACATATATGTAATTATTACACACAATTACCACACTCTTATACAGGAACACTAATGCTCAAATATACCTATTAGCATGTGTGTGTTAGTGTATGTGCATGTATGTATGAGTGAATGTATATATCTATTGATTTATCTTTGAGATGGTGATGTATACAAATGGACAGGTTTTTTTACTTTACCTTACGCACATACATGCACGCACACACACACATGCACACACACACACACACACACACACACTCAAATAAATATATTATGTATGTACATACATATATGCTAGAGTGTATGCATTTTGCAGTACATTTTGGTCTTCAAACTTTATATAGCTATTTTGACATTTTCCATCTTTGTTCAAGTTAGAATTAACTCTAGAAATGGAATGTTGCCAGTAAATGAACGATTCCAATATTCATTCTTTAATATCACAAGTTCCATTAGACTTCATTTGGTCAATATATATATATATATATATATATATATATATATATATATATATATATATATATATATATATATATATATATATATACATATACATATATATATATACATATATATTTATATTGCGGTAGTGGATCACTATTGATCAACTAAAATATTAACATCATTTACTCAAGCATATCAAATGAACTGTATATATATTGTGTTGAGATAGCTTCTACATAGTTGCTTGATCTGCTAGAAATAAAAGCCAAATTTCCTCAAACACATTCTACCGTCATCTTAGCAAAAGAAACAAAATGAAGGATATATTGGGTGTTGTAGTCCTACAAGGGGGTACTGGAAAGTTCCTGGCTTTGGATAAAAGAAAATACTGGAAGTTTAGTTAACAATGATTTTATTGAACATATTCCCCTCTGAGATTCAAACACTTATTGCAGTGGTCTTTCAGTTTTTCTAAGCTCTGTAAAAGAACTTGTAAGGTTGGGTCTCCAGTCAGGCCTTTCATGACACCCTTAAAGCCAGGAACTTTTCAGCACCTCCTTGTATATATACAAAAAGACAGTATTGATGTTGCTGGGATACCTTTGATTATAGGCCTGCTGGTTCATGACTTGGAGTTAAATAGCAACACACCACCAGTTAATCAACATGCATTAGTTTGCTTGAACAGGTAGAGGCAATGGAAAGCCATTTCTGAAGTATAGAGAGAAAGAACACATGTCTCAGCAAATTGTTTAAGAAGGTAGCTTGAGGATAGCAGATAGATAGTGAATGTTGTAATAAACCTCACCGTCAAGCTTATTATTAGTATCACCATTATTAATTCCACGCAAGAAAGTCTATAAGGGAGGCTACAGTACAAAAGATTGACCTAGAAACAGCAGCTAAATCACCTTCAAATCACACTCAGCATTTCTTACAAAAAGAAAGGACAGTAATGTAATTTCAAATACATTTTGTCTGAAACAGAAGATGGGATGGTCTTTTTTGAAACACTTTGCATTGGAGGTCTACAATCTGTTATCTTGTTCAACACCAACAAATAATTGATCTTTGGTTTGTCTTTAGCAAAATCCACACAGTTGCAAACTTTCAGGCCAGGTCTCCTGTCTGAGGATGACTCCCTCCCATTGATCTTGGAGTCCCTGAAAGGATTCATGGGTGCTACTCTTCCTCCTTAGGTTAAGCTATCTTTTACATATTATGTGTTTCAGTCATTAGACTGCTGCCACATTAGGGCACTGCCTTGGAGAGTTTTAGTCAAATTGAGCTGAGTACTTTTTGTTTAAAGTTTGGTATTTATTCTATCAGTCCCTTTAGCTAAACTGTTAAGTTACAAGGATATAAATAAATCAACGTTAGTTGTCAAGCAGAATGATGGTAGTTTAAGACACAGACACAAGGACATGCATTCACATATGAAGGGCTTCCATACAGTTTTTGTTTACCTAATTTGCTCATTTGTTCACAAAGTATTGGTCAACCCCAGTCTATAATAGAAGACACTGGCCCAAAAAGCCAAACAGTGGGACTGAACCTGAAACCATGAGACTACAAATTAAGTTTCTTAACCACGCAGCCTACAAAAATAAAAGTAAAATTTTTCTTTTAATCTAAGAACCCTTGATTAACTTACAACAACAACAACAGTTTAATAGAAACACTTCTCTATAGTTTTCTCTCTAGTTATTTTTCCTTTATTGTTTTAGGAAATATAATTGAATGTCTCCCTACTTTAACTTTTCTAGGTTTTCCAGTTTCAAGTGATCGTTGAAAACCAAGCGCACAATTTTTTCTCATCAGATGTTATAACACAGATGTTCTCTAATATCAAGAGTATTTACCAATTCCATCACAACTTCATGTGTCCACAACTGGAGGAGAGAATGAAGAATTGGTAAGTGATATCTAAGAAATTTTTCCATTTGTTGAAAGTTTTATTTTCATTATGCAATAAAATTCACTGACATCGTTTCATACATAGCGTAAAAAATATATACAGTAATCCCTCACTATATCACAGTTTATTATTTAAGCTTACATCGATTCCTCTGTGGTATTGTTTTGCATTTATAATAAAATAGATATGTACAAATTATAAAAATAATTAAAAAAATATACAGTACTGTCTCTACTTTGCAGTGGGTTTCAGAATATAACACCCATGATAGTCGAGGGATCACTGTACGCTCACATACACATGCTCATGTGCACAAACACATAGAAATATAAGCCTACCTGAAGCCTACCAGGTCAAAGCTCATCTTAATTTTCAAGGTGTTTTCAGTTGAGAGTGCAGGACACCCTTCTTAATGGGGTGTTAATCCATCACAGAGTCAGTCCCTAGATTCTGCGGGTACTCATTTTCAGCTGAGTGTACTGGAGCAGTATAAAATAAAGTACCTTGCTCAAGGGCACAATGCCCTGCCCAGTCTGAGAATGAACACATAGCTTAATGGTCATGAGCATACCACCTTAATCACTAGACTATAAGCCTTGACAAACACACAGGTATGTTACCCTGTAAATCATCATCATCAACATCATCATATGTTTAATGTCCACTTTTCCAAGCTCATATGGGTTGGACAGAATATGTTGAGGCCAATTTTTTATGACCAGATGCCCATATTGTCGCCAAACTTCACCTGTTTCCAAGTAAGGTATTATTGCCCCATGGCTGGATATGTTTTCATGAGAGATCTAAACAAAAGTTACTGTCTGTATGATAGTGCCACTTGCTTACAACAATTATATATCAAGGTAAAGAGACACAAACTCTCTCTTTCTCACACACACAACTTTCTATCAGTTTCTGTCTACCAAATCTACTCGTGAGCCTTTGGTCAACCTGGAGGCTATTGTAGAAGACACTTGCCAAGCAAGCTTCTTAGTTACACAGCTACGCCTGTGCTGGTATGAAAGCATATTCATTATCATTGTCATATACCTCATGGTTTTCACTATGTCTTATACCACTTGTCATGCTACTTTATGATCTGGCACCTACAGCAACAGAAAAAACAAAAAGACCACATGTTGTTGTTGTGTATCACGAGGGCATAGATTATATGACTAGATCTCATTCCTAGCAAAATCGACTTTACATCATGGTCTGGATGCATTTTATTGTGTCACTAAACATGACGATTTCACCTCTACACAGTATAATTTTATTTAAAGTTACTGGCCTCTTGGGCACTGTGTAGCCTACAGACTTCATGTCTCTTCATTTCTTTCTCTTTCGGGGTTCAAGTTTTACAAATAGATGTTCTCCCTTTTATCAACTTTTTTTACTGCACGGACTGAGTGCATTTTATTGTGCTACTGGTAATAGAGGGGTTGTCTATGGCAATGCTATAAAGTCCCTTCAGCCCTGTATCTCTTTTTTTTTCCTTGTTCAGTTATTGCTCTCCTAGACAGTTGCCTGCACTGTGACTTACAGACTTCCTTTTAGGCCTATTTGATTCTTTCTACTTTTTGGCATGGATTTCTCTGCTGGATACCCTTCCTATCAGTTTATTTGGGCTGTCCAGGGTAACAAACCATTGTACATGCCTAAATGCAATTACGCGCTGATGCCAGGACCGCTTGACTGGCCCCCTTGCTGGTGGCACGTAAAAAGCACCATCCGAATGTGGCTGATGACAGTACCCACTGACTAGCTCCTGTGCTGGTGGCATGTTAAAAGCACCATCCGAACGTGGCTGATGCCAGCACCCACTGACTGGCTCCTGTGCTGGTGGCACATAAAAAGCACTATCCAAACATGATCGATGCCAGGCCTGCCTGACTGGCTCCTGTGCTAGTGGAACATAAAAAGCACCCACTTCACTCTTGGACAGTTGGCATTAGGAAGAGCGTCCAACTGTAGAAACATTGCCAGATCAGATTGGAGCCTGGTGCAGCTGCTGGCTCTCCAGACTTCAGTCAAACCATTCAACCCATGAGAGCATGGAAAACAGATGTTAAATGATGATGGTGATGATGATGATACACATGCACACACTCACTCACATGCACGCATGCACTCACTCAACTCACTCACTCTCTCTCTGAGGGCATTGTAGTACTTGAAAATTTTCTGTTGTGTCATGTTTTCAATGAGCCCACAATGTTTCCATTTGTCTCTGCCTATGTATGTATCTATCCAAACATGCACAAGAACAATGTTCTCTCTAGGCTATGCACTTATGCATGTCCCCACATACTTTACAACTAGCACACAAGGGAGAAAAATGGATGTGCATATGCTTCACAACAAAAGACAAAATTTGAGTGCAAGCAAATTTCTGCACACATCCACAGAAGAAACATTGCACAATGGACAGTGAGAAAATATCTATGGAGTCACTCATAGACTAAAAATAGCTGCCAAATTTCCCTCAGTTCACTAACCATCATCTTAAGTAAGTAATGTAAACATTGGCTAATATATTTCTATATAAATCAAAAAGACTAGATTGTCAAAGCTGGAATAACTTTGGTCATATCTCCTGCATCAATGTTGACCTGGAACTATACAACAGCTGTAACATACAATACTATCAAAAGCAAATATATAGAAAGTACACAGAAAAATATATAGAACATTGAGGATGAATGTCTCAAGAAACAGTCATAACAAGTTAGCATTCTACATGACCTTCTCCCCAGACCTGTTTAAATATAGACTTGACAGAAATGTACTTTACATATCAATAGGAAATTATGTATTGGTCCGTATTCTGTAAAGTCTCCTTGTCAGAATGTCAATCAGTGATGAATGTATGTTGTGCCAAAGTCAGTTATGTTACAATGTATTTTGAATATGATCACTACATGATCCAGGAACAAGAGGAATGGTTGGTATATCTTGGAAACAAAAGAAATGCTATTGTATCTCCAAGACATGAATGACATTATATTATCACTTTTAACCTTCTTAGACTGAAACACTTTATTTCAAAAGAATTGTGCATGTGTGTGTGTGTGTGTGTGAGAGAGAGAGAGAGAGAGAGAGAGAGAGAGAAAGAGAGAGATGGTCAAGTAGCAGAGTTGTTAGTGTCAGATAGATTGTGTTACAATATTTATTCTGGCTCTCTCTATTTTGAGTTCAAACCTTGCCAAAGTCAACTTTGCTTTTCATCTTTTTGCAGTTGATAAATGAAGAATCATTTCAGTCCTTGTGCAACCCTCTCACCCTCTAGCTGTCACATTTTGGGTGTACTACTGGGTCCAGGGTGGGAGAGCTGAGAGAGTGTCTGTGTCTGCTGCATACTACATGGATACTGGAATTCATAAATGAAAGTATGGTGTGTGCTGATACCAACTTACCCTTAGTTGCAAGCAATGTCATTGTTGAATAGTTCCTATATATTTTCTTAGCCATGAAATGCTTTTGAGAACTAGTAGTTAATCATGGTCTCATGGTATTAAACCTGTGTTTTCAGAAATTTCTGTGATCTTTCTACCTAATCCCCCTATGTTTTAGGATACACAACACCCTTGTTTTATTTTAGTATCAGTTCTGGAAAGAAATCTGTCTTAAGTGTGGTTTCACACTCTCTTTGCACACTTCTGCTACTCTTTGGAATAGAAATTTTGGCAAATGTTCTTATTGTAAGGTTTAAATTTAAAATATTACAACACTTCCGACTACTGTCGATACCACTCTTGAAAAATGCTGCATCAACTATATGAATTATGTCAATGTTGATATATGTACAGATATTCACAACCATGTCCTGTCAGAAAAATCTGTGCACAGCAGTGCAAAGAAGAATATCTTTTGGACTTGAAATAATTAAACATAACTGAATCTTTTAAAACCCACTTTAATTAAAGGCTTTAATAGTTTTATATAGTAATTAATGAACTGTAGAAAACAATCTAGATTTTCTAACAACTGTGTTGTTGCTATGGTAACCATGACCTTCCATGATCAAGTATACTTATGGCCAATGGATAAGATGCTATTCCATCTGCAGTTCATCTGAAACAGACCAGCATCTTATTTCTAGTTGTTTTGTTTTAATCATTGGACTGTGGCTGTTTTTTGCTCTAGTCGAACATCAACCCTAGTAGTTATTTTTATGTCTGGTACTTATTCTGTCTCCTTTGCCAAACTGCTAAGTTGTGAGGTCTAAATTTACTAATTTCCTCCTTATGTCTATGAAATAACACCAGTTGTTAAGCAGTGGGAGAGACAAACGGAAAAACACACAAGCACACAAACACATATACAATGGACTTCAACACAGTTCATGTCTACCAAATTCACTCACAAGGCATTGGCCAGGCTGGGGCTATAGTTGAAAGCAGTTGCGCAGGGTGTTACACGGTGGGACTGAACCCAAATGCCACATGGATGCAAAGCAAGCTTCTGTAACAACACTGCCATGTCTGAATCAGAAATCACAATTCCTGTTTTTATCTGTAACCAAATAACTGACTCTGAATCTAACAATGCTATTTACTGTTTAGAGAGACAAAGATTTTTGTATAATTTTTATTAAGAGTTCCATTAGATTACAGGATGCATCTCAAAAGTTACCTGATGGGAAGCATTAAAAAAAAGGGGACAAACTGAGAACAGATAAACCTATTTTTAAATGTCTCTTTAAATCAAGAGATATTCTTATTGTTAATTTCTACTATTGTTGGTACATGAATGAATAGATCTAAAAAAATAAAAGGCGAGGGAGGGGAGCAGGGATTGTACTAAAGAACCCTGTAACCTAGTAACTTACAGGTAGGTTATACAGAGTACTATAAACCCATAACTAAAAGTTCAAACTGGGGTTCACTCACAGCAGGAATGATAAAAAAAAACCCAGCAGCAACAACAAAATTGAGAAAGAAAAACAGTCAGGTTATGAATAGCTGTGCAGTGTTTATTGAATTAATTTTTGCTTTTTATAAATCAAGTTAATTAGGCTCAGTAAGCTTTCACCCCCCCCCTTTTTAAATATATGTTTAGAAATTCTATTCTAAACTCAAAGCCTGGACTGTTTGTTCAGTATGCATTGTCACTGTCCTCTGCCTCTTCCTCCTCCTCCTCATTATCATCAGCAGCAATATCATCATTGTCCTTAATATCCTCATGATCAATAATCGTTATCAACATTATTGTTTTTATCAGTATCATTATCAACATTAGTATCATTATCATCACTAGCATCAACATAAGCATCATCACATCATTGCAACCAACATCCCTATGATAGCCATTAACCATTGTCATCAGTAACTGTATCATCAGTATCAACATAAATTATCATCAACACAATCAGAAGCAACACCAACATCATCAATGTCAGCATCTTAGCATAAGTGCAAGAATGAAATTTGCTTAGAGAGTGCAAACCCAGTTTTTCAGGAGGATGTTCAAAGCATTTCCCACTTCCCCTCAAAAAATGCTAAGGGGTGTGCTCACACCCCTTACTTCCCCTGTTCCTGAGCTTATGTATCTTAGGTTTAATTGTTGTGAGGTCTAAATTTACTAATTTTCTCCTTATATCTATGAAATAATTAGCTTACATTGATACAGTGATTATGACTTTTAAAAAAGGAGACGTTGTGATGTTCAAGTATTTCACAAACAACATGTAAGTGAGGGAAAATAGCTACAGCTAAGAAATATAATCAGGCTACGGAACTTTAGAATTTAACCATTGACCAAGCACAGACAAGACTAAATGTTATATATTTTGTCAATAATATTTTATGTGACAACTAGTTGTTGAATTGTCACAGAGTCAAGAGAGTGATAAAATATCTGTGACTCAGTGCTGAACAAACATGCCAAGGAATTCCCTTTAAAAAGTGTTTCCTTTTCCTACTACACATTTGAGATCAAACCTAGAGCAATGTGTTTGCTGAGCAAACTTCTTAACTGCATAGTCACATTTATGTTTTAAGTGATGGCCAAAAATAGAGATATCTTTGGCCCCTTGACCCCTTAGCATTTAAACCACCCATATCTGGTCCAAGTATTCTACTTTCTTTTATGTTCAAACCCGCCAGATCCACTCTCTCACACCTACCCTGCAATGTCATTCTAAAAATAATCACATCATCGAAAGCTTGAAGCTATGAGATGATACATGATTAATTCAAAAACAAAGGTGAATAAATAAGTTTTACATTTGACAGAGTTATCTAAACGCTAAAGTATTCTCTTCTGATGATATTCTAGCCATGGTCTCCAAACAATATGTTGCCAATGTTTCT
Organism: Octopus bimaculoides; assembly: GCF_046866305.1. Classification (NCBI taxonomy): domain Eukaryota; kingdom Metazoa; phylum Mollusca; class Cephalopoda; order Octopoda; family Octopodidae; genus Octopus; species Octopus bimaculoides. The sequence goes on from NC_142932.1 coordinate 80,063,427, forward strand.
TTTATTTGTATTTAATCAGAAGAAGAAAGGAAATGCAATGCTAATAACCTTTGTACATCAACATTTCTAACCAGGTTGAAAAGGTCAACAAGTTTGGTGTCAGGATGAAATTTTTAGATTAACACATGTAGAAGCCAAATTTCCCTCAAATCACACCTTTTCTTTTCTTTACTTTACGCCCTTTCAAAGCCTAGCCAGGCTCATGGGCCCGGTTTCCCGGTTTCTATGGCGCATGTGTTCCTCCCAGCTGGATGGGATGCTAGTCCATCGCAGCGTTACTCAAGAAACTGGAAGAAAGAGTGAGAGAAAGTTGGGATGAAAGAGTACAACAGGGGTCGCCACCACCCCCTGCCGGAGTCTCGTGGAGCTTAGGTGTTTTCGCTCAATAAACACACAACACCCAATCTGGGAATCGAAACTGCGATCCTAAGACTACGATCCTAAGACTGCGAGTCCGCTGCCCTAACCACTGGGCCATTGCGCCTCCACATCAAATCACACCTTACCATCTTAAAAGAAAAATTACATTAGATTGCTGGTTCTTAGTTTTTTTGTTTTTTTTAGTGCTCCCCTTTTAAGTAGTTGTTATGCCTAGTATCATCTTTTAAGTAGGAATTATGCACAACACCCACCTAAGTGGCAAGTTAAGTATCATGACTAAATTAATTTAACATGGATTACAATTTATAAATTTTGCTCTAAAAATGGATTGTGTAAGCTTTTAACAGTGAAATGATAAAAAAGTAAATATAACCAAAAGTTAATAAAGACAAAAGTTGTTAATTTACTTAATACATTGCAAGTTAATGGTTTCATTGTGCCTGAGGAGATCTCATTTATTTTTATAACCATTATTTGTTTTATCATGTATTATATAATTACTATTATAAGTAAAATTTAGGCCCCCCCTAAAGCCTAACACCCCTTTTAACATGCCCAGTGCCCCCTTAGGGGTGCTATCACCTACATTGAGATAATGTTATTGCTTACACTAGATAATGTAGTCTTGGACTTACTATATCTAAAATCCTTACTATATTTAAAATCCTAGGTCATGCCTAGAATTATTGGTCTGCCTGATGAGTGCTGAATTGAGGGTAAACAACACTAGTTCCACACTATAACTATAACAACAGCAATATGTGCAGGAAGGCTGTTGAATTATTAGAGAACAAAAGAGATAAAAAGAAGTATTGAAATATGTTGCTGAAAGATACTTTACCAATCAACCATTTTCAAACAATGGTCTAGGATGATTGCGTGTGTTTCTAAGAGTAGAGGATTCACTGAACACAGTGTAAGGTAACTGTTGTTACTTACTAGGCCTAACTCATTATGAAGCAAATACCATCATGAGTGATATTCAGACTACAGTGGAGAAGGCAAGTCACTGGAGACAATGAGCAATGGTTTGAAAAATATTGAGTGAAACCTAGTAACCAGTGGGTCTAGCAAGCAGGGCATGATTTCAGTGAGGGTGGGGGTGATATGCAATATCCTGATGACCTCATAAGCTTGCTAGTATCCAGTATGCAGAGCCTTCAACTGGTAGCACTTGCATCTGTAAGTTGTTTGCTATATATATATATATATATTATCATCATCATCATCATCATTGTCATTTAACGTCCGCTTTCCATGCTGGCATGGGTTGGACGGTTTGACTGAGGACTGGTGAGCCAGAAGGCTGCACCAGGCTCCAGTCTGACCTGGCAAAGTTTCTACTGCTGGATGCCCTTCCTAACATCAACCACTCCGAGACTGTAGTGGGTGCTTTTCCGTGCCACATTATATATATATATATATATATATATATATATATATATATATATATATATATATATACTCTTTTACTCTTTTTTTTCTCTTATTTGTTTCAGTCATTTAACTGTGGCCATGCTGGAGCACCACCTTTAGTCGAGCAAATCGACCCCAGGACTTATTCTTTGTAAGCCTAGTACTTATTCTATCGGTCTCTTTTGCCGAACCGCTAAGTTACGGGGATGTAAACACACCAGCATCGGTTGTCAAGCGATGTTGGGGGGGACAAACACAGACACACAAACATATACACACACATACATATATTTATATATATATACATATATACGACGGGGCTTCTCTCAGTTTCCGTCTACCAAATCCACTCACATGGTTACTTACATAAGAATGTTGTTGACAGTGACTTCGAAGTTTCGACCAGCTAACCCATTGTCTGATGATGAGTTAGCTGGCGAACCCTTCGAAGTCACTGTCAACAACATTCTTGCATAAGAATAATAAATTTGTACACTACAAAAGTATAGAGTAACCCATCAAATTAATGTAAAATTGAACATAAAAACAAGCACTAATATATGTATGTATGTATGTATGTATGTATGTATATGTGTACTTGTGTGTATGAATGAAACATAAGACCTTTTTAAACAGAAATATAACTTTCCTGCCATATATTTGAAAGTATATATTGGGTATGAATAAATGAAAAAAATCCACTTCCTCATCTTTCTTATTCCACACTAAACTTTACATAACAAAAGTAAAAATAAAATCTTAGTACATAAATAAAATCTCATGTTAGAATCTAGAAAATTATTATTATTATTATTGTAATTATTATTATCATCATCATCATCATCCTATCCTTTGGGAGCACCAACTCATAAATTATTTAGGATTCATACATGCAATTATATACACACACACACAATTACATAATTTCCCATTTAATGCATGTGTGTATGCATGTGCATGCCTTTTGAACTCAAATTGCTGTTTCTAATATTTACTACACACATACACACACACACATATATGCATGCATGTGCACACACATACACACACATTTCTATTCAAGCAGAGAATATACTTATGTGTATATTTGAGTGTTTATCTTGTACTTATTTTTTTTTTTAATATTCCTTATTTTTATAATTATGGAGCACATTTGGCAATTAAAAGGTTTCTCATCATCATCACTACCACGAATCTCATCCTTGCCATCATCATCATCATCATCATTGAACAACTAACAGGAAATTTAGCATCAACAACGTTACGTAGTTTACTTTGATCTTTTCCCAATGTCTTTAGCTTCATTTTGATGAAGTTTTTACATTTTATCTGGGAAAGAATTTGGCAAATGTACAATTTTCCTCCAAAACCTAAACTTCTAAAATAGAATAAAATAAAATAAATATTAACCCTCTTTTTTTGCTTCATAAAAAAAATTTAAAAAAACAGGGATTTTAGCTACTGGGATTTCACCTTCCAAATTAATGGAAGTTAAGAAGAATGTAATAATGAAAATGAAAGAAATTTAATTTATATTTATTCTTGTTGCTTTGTTGTTCTTTGATTAGCCGCTGCTGTTTCTATGAAGTGACTTTGTTGTTCACCCTAGGTCAGCTCTGATTGGGTAGAAATATTATCAGAAGAATTTCCAGTCACTCTTCCCCCATCCTCATCTCAACTGGACATCAACAGGATTAATGACAAAATAAGACACAGGATTTGGATTGGACATATCCTCAGACAAGATTGAGAAAGTGATTGTATAGTGACACCAATGTGGAAACCTGAGGAGAAAAGAGCTGCAGGGTGCTCTAAAACCACATGGTGAAGGACCACTGACAAGGAAAGGAGAAGAGATGGGCGGAGAAACTGGACTGAGACCAGAACAATGGCAGAAAACAGTTCCTTGGACAGATCATGTTGCAGCCTTATGTGTTTCGTGGCATGGAGAGAACTAATTCTTCACCCTCTCTCTCTCTCTTCTCTAGGCATACACTAAAGGTGCATGGCTCACTTCACCTCAAATTACACCCTAATATCTTACGATGAAGGACACAGTGGATAATGTAGTCAGAATAAAAGCTGGAAAAGTCAAAATTGGAGTACTTTTGGTTAGAGATCCATGCTCAATCAGAGCTGATCTGGAGCTAATCAACAGCAACAATAACAAAACCTCAACCTCAGAAGGTCCACTCAAAACATGAAGGTACACAACTAACTACCACAAGGTCTTTTGTCTGGTGTATTATTCCTTTTCTGCTATAGATACAAGGTCTGAAATTTGGGGTAATAGTTGATTACATCTACCCCAGTATTCAACTGGTACTTATTTTATTGACCCTGAAAAGATGAAAGGCAATGTCAGCCTCAGCAGAATTTGAACTCAGAACATAAAGAAGGACGAAATGCTGCTAAGCATTTGACCCTGTGTGCTAACGATTCTGCCATCTAGCTACCATCCGTCATCATCAACACCACCACCACCACCGCCACCACCACCAACGATGATGATGATCACCATCGTTGTCGCCGTCATCATTGTCACCACCATCATCATCATCATCATCCTTATATTTACTTTGGTTTATTCCTGTTATTTTGTCAGTAAATAGAAATGATTTGAAAATTTGAGCACTTTAGTAGACTCTCATAAACATGTGTATGTGTATGTGCGCGTGTGTATGAATGTGTGTTTGCGTTCTCTCAATATAGAATATTGAGAGAAATCAATACTAAATTGAAATATTTCAGTATTATTTAGTGTCAGTACCCAGTGATTAGTAGTGGAGTCCATCTCATGGGAAAAGAGATTCCTGTTTTCTATGAACAATTAATCTATCTTTAATACAGACCACTCTTTGTCTTTGTCTAATATATATCTGTGTGTGTGTGTGTGTGTGTTTGTATGTGTGTGTTTGTATGTATGTGTGTATGTTTGTATATGCTTGTGTATGTACATACATATATATATATATATATATATATATATATATATATATATTACACACATGCACACACACACACACACATATATATATATATATATATATAAATATATATATAGTTTTGTCACTGTCAGCCTCACTCTATATTTTCATCTCTTATTGCTCATAACCTCTTAATTTTTTTTCTGTTTTATTTTCTTTCCTTGTATTTATTCGTCTATTTAATCTCTTTCTCCACATGAATCAATCTATCTTTTCCTACATGTCTATCTGTCTGTCAATTTATCTACATACCTACTTATCTGCCTGTCTATTAATCGAACTATCTATCTACCTGTGTAATTCTTTATTGCTCTATCCATTTAATTCTCTCTCTCTCTCTCGTTTCAATAGTCTCCCCTATCTTTCTGTGCCTTTCTCTTATTTCTCTCACTTCTTATCTCTCCTTCCTTACTCTCTCTCCCTCCCTCTCTCTCTCTCATACGTTTAATACCTTCACTTTTCAATATAATATTTTTATGACTCAAATCTTTTCTATGTTGTTACTGTATAAATGGTAATATTTATTTCATTTTGGAGCTTGCTGTGCAATTATTAATAATATTTACAAGCACGTTTTCTATGGACACATCACAATCACCATCCCATCCTCCTCTTCATCGTCACCAGCAGCAGCAACAGCATCCCCATCTTTATCAGTCATCATCCTAAGTATCCTCTCCATCACCACTATCATCATCATCATCATCATCATCATCATCATCATAGTCTTTGACACTATTGTCATCAGCATAGCCACCATTATTGTGTGTATGTGTGTATGTATGTATGTATGTATGTATGTATGTGTGTATGTGTGTGTGTATGTGTGTGTGTGTGTGTGTGTGCTTGTGTGGAGCTTCTATATACTTCATTCAGTGTTTTGTGCAAATATACCAGAAATACATCAAATCGCTCTTTCTATTTATTGGTCAAGATATAATCCATTCTCATAGTGAAATTGTGTCATGTTGTCAATAGACACACCACAGGTATATTACTGCTTGATTTGTTCAATCAATCTGTCTGCTCTGCAATTTTATTGGTGTCTTCTAGGAAGACTTGGCACTCCATCATGAAGTGTTTGCTGAACGAGATGCTTTTGTGATAGGTATAAGCTAAGGTACACCCACCATCATCATCATCATCATATCCACTTTTCTATGCTTGTATGGGTCAGATTATCTATTTCTGGATGCCCTCCCTTCCTGTTGCCAATCCTCACCTGTTTCCAAGCAAGGTAATATTTCCCCTTGGCCAGATATGGTTTTCATGGAAGACTGGAAATGAACAACACCACTTGTATGACAGTGACGTTCCTTTACATTCATCATGATGTCAAGACAACGGTACACACACACATTTATACAGTGGGCTTTTAGATTTTGTCTACCATTTGGTTGGCCCGAGGCTATAGTAGAAGAGACTTGCCTAAAATGTCATGCAGTTGGGTTGAACCCAGTATCATATAGTTGGGAAGATTCTTAACTGCATGGCCATGCCTGTGTCTATACTATGCCTATGTCTAAGCTTATTCCACACATGCATTATGTTTTCATATATTTAAAAACCATGTGAGCTAGTAGGTGTGAGAATAAGTAAAAGTACCATGTGGTGTTTGGTTAAATCTTACCTAGATTGATTTTGCCTTTCATCCTTCCAAGATTGACAAAATAAGCAATACCACAACAACAATAATATGGTTGATTAACATTTGAAAAATTCCGCATAACAGACATGTCAGTAACTTAAATTCTTCAGGTTGTCTCCCCTTCCACGATGGATCAGATCATTCACAAAGATAATTATTTCTCATCACCGTGGCTATAATTTCATCTGGCTACCTTGTAATTGTTCCTTTGGATCTTTCCTATAAATTGGACATTCATATATATATGTGTGTTATTTGTCCTGTTTTCAATTTTTTCTTTGTTTGCATATTTAACTGGATTGTTTTCGTACTTCATGTTGTTTACAGTTGGTGACGTCCTGTACTCATATATACATATATATATATATATATATATATATATATATATATATATATATATAGAGAGAGAGAGAGAGAGAGAGAGAGAGCCTGGTGTAGCCACCTGGTCCACCAGTCCTCAGTCAAATCGTCCAACCCACACTAGCATGGAAAGCGGACGTTAAACAACGATGATGATGATGATATATATATTACTTATTACAGAGGTGTACTTGCATAGCAAGTGACCTGATCTGAGATCATGTGCTGAAACAAAAACAATTGCAGCTTGGAAGGTGTTTATAAGCCATTTAAAACACACACAAAAGCCGTTAGATTCATTTCAACATTTAAGTTTAATTTGCCAAAATATTTTCGTCACTTTGAGACTGCAACCTGGTCACTGACAAAATTCTGTGCTGTTTATATTATTTATGTTACACACACACACACACACACACACACACACACACACACACACATAGTGTGCGATGGGTAAATTGTCGCCATTTTATATTTTCAATTTTGCTTATGCACATTGTTTGTTTTTGATTTTGTCAACTACACAGTATAGTAGAGTCAGTTGGGCACCATCTGTGAGAAAAACAGCACCATAATGCAATTCACTCTGCCAGAAATTTGGAAATGACATGCTGTACTGCTTGGCATTAGCGCTGGAAGCTCCAATATGAACATTTCGGAATGTTTGAGCGTCAGTCTGAGGACAGTGCATGTTCCGAGAGTGATAAAAATCAAACATCCCATCAACATCATGTTGTTTTGAGTGATCACTAGTGATGGCGATGTTATGCCTCCATTCATCTTCCCACACAGCCTCACACTCAACATGGAGGGCTACATCAAGTCTCTGGAGGTGGTAGTGCTACCCTGGGTCAAGAGAGTGGCTGCTGGAAGATCCTATGTCTGACAACAGGATTCTGCACCATGCCACACTTGCAGGAGATCCCAGTCATAGCTGTCAGATAATTTCTGCAACCACATCACCCCTAACATCTGGTCACCTAACTCTCCAGACTGCAACCCCCTTGATTATTATGTGTGGGTTGCAACTTGTTGTAACTCTAAAGATTAACTGAAGGCAAGGATTATGGCAGCATTCACCAACTTAAACAAAGAGACCGTCCACAAGAGTTGTAGGAGATCCTGAAGTCATCTGGAGGCCATGGTTGAAACCAATGGCGATTTTATTGAATAAATTTACTCTTTAGTATTTTAAGATATTTTTATGCAATTTTGGTAAATATATCTACTAAAATGATATGTCAGTGTTATTTTCATTTTTGCATAATTTAGACAATATATTCATTGCACCCTGTATATACAATATATATATATATATATATATATATATATATATATATGTATATATATAAATAATATCCTTTTTAGTCACTCCAAAGTCTGACATTACAGTTAAACTATGCTTTACTGATGAGGTCTAATATAAGGGTGAAACATGCCAGAGTTGTAATTGTATTGCTAAAAATCAGACTCCATCCCATACTACACTTTATATCTAATTAGTTTTAATTGATTTAATTAGGATAATGATTGTTCTCATTAATATAAATGTAATTTCAATTAGTAATTAGTAATTTTTGGTTCATTACATGAAATATGCCTGCCCCCAACCACTTGAATATATGTTTATATATTAATTTGTCTTATTCGTTCTAAGAAAATCTGATTACCCTCATCAGAGTGCTGTTCTTAACTCTTGAATGGCTTCAGTATTTTGTAGAAAGACACATGTAATGTTTCTCTAGAATTCTAACTCCAGTTTAGCTTTTATTAAGTAACAAACCAACAATCGAAATTACTCCAGCCATGACTATGTCTTCTGTTTTTTGCTTTTAGGGTTTCTTATCTCTAATATTACATTATTCATTCGAGATATCATCTTTTTAGGGCAGTAGAGATTTATGTTAGGGAAATTCAACTGCAGTTTCTAGTAACTTGAGTAACCCTTTACATATTTCCCTGAGAGGAAGTGAATCTCATTTACTGGTGTTAACTCTGAGATGGTTTGATATTTTCCTTTGGATAATGTTTAATATGTACACATTAGTGGTAATGGCAGAGAGTGGGGTGTCTTTAACATGTTTAGGAAGTTGTGATAATTTACATTGTGGAGTTAGACCATGTCAGTATTCTATGATATTTCTAGTATATTTCTAGAATTGAGAGACTCTGGTTATATTTCAGACAGGATTGAAAAGACATGAAAGAGAAGATGAAAGAGAGAGAGAGAGAGAAAATGGAGATACAAATAGACATAGAGGGAGATGTATGAAATGTTGCCGATAGTGCAGAAATTACATATTGAAGCTGTTAAGTTGGTTAATTTGTTTTGAATACACAGGTTAAATCTATGGAGATTTCTGTTATTTTGAGGTCATTCACACATATATCTATTCATATACAGTCACATGCATGTGTGCGCGCGCACACACACACACACACACACACACACACACACTTACTCTCTCCCTCTCTCTCTCTCTCTCTCTCTCTCTCCTTCTTTGACATCCACTTTTACCATTGGTCCTTATCTGTGACAAGATCAGTAGCTCCACAAAATATAACGTCACATCTGGCTAAATCTTTACTAAGCTGAGGAATGTTAGTCTTTCACAAACTTCCTCCAACATGGGTGTGTGTGTGTGTGTGTGTGTGTTTGTGTGTGTGTCCCCCCACACTCACTCTATTTCACAATTTAATTAGGTGTAAATGTTTATAAGAGACACCTTTTTTGAATGACTTAGAATTCATAATGTACAAAGTGATTTTTCTGAGACATAGTTTTGAAATAAGTTCCCGTGTGGTAAGTAGCTTGCTTACCAACCACATGGTTCCGGGTTCAGTCCCACTGCGTGGCATCTTGGGCAAGTGTCTTCTACTATAGCCTCGGGCCGACCAAAGCCTTGTGAGTGGATTTGGTAAACGGAAACTGAAAGAAGCCCGTCATATATATGTATATATATATATATATATATATATATATATATATATATATATATATATATATATATATATATACATATATATATATATGTGTGTGTGTGTGTGTGTGTGTTTGTGTCTGTGTTTGTCCCCCTTGCATTGCTTGACAACTGATGCTGGTGTGCTTATGTCCCTGTTACTTAGCGGTTCGGCAAAAGAGACCGATAGAATAAGTCCTGGGGTCGATTTGCTCAACTAAAGGCGGTGCTCCAGCATGGCCACAGTCAAATGACTGAAACAAGTAAAAGAGTAAAAGAGTAATACAATAAATAATAAATACACACACACACACACACCCGCTGTGTATTTCAGTATCCAGCTTTTAGAATAAGTGCACCATAATCATAATATATACCATAAAAGGTAACTTAAGAGATTAGTGTCCAAAAGGGTATCCAGCTGCAAAACACTGCCTCAAAAGAAAAATCATACCAGTATAAAAAAGATTACTTAAAAATGATTATATGTTTGATTACATACATGCATAACATATCCAGAAATGCTAGTTAAAACAGACGAAAGCAAAAGAGGTTCTATAAGATTTAAACCAAATATCTGTTGCTTACTGAGCGGTGTCGTAATTCCCACTGTATGAAGTTAACCTTGAACAATTTCAACTATCAAAATAACAACTATAAACACCTCTCTCTATTGGATAAGCATCACAATTTAGTCTTCTCTCACATCACATGAGAATTACTAACAATTTAACAGCTACTTAATTACCAGCAGAAAGATCACCTCCAGTAGAATATATCTACTATATACTGATATGTGTTTGAAAAATGTATTAATTTCTAATATTATTATGAGGCCTCAGTTTCTTAGTTGTTAATTTTTTTTATTCCTTATGTGCAAGAGAAGCAGTATTAATATCTAAGACATAGCAACCTACATATCATACATAAAGCAGATACATCATGGAAAGCCTATCTAAGTGCAGCATTTTTCTCAAAATAGCATCTTTTATTGGTGTACATTACCAAAGATACAAAAAACATAGCAGCAGCAGGTGAAAATCGTCCAGCAGGGGTGGTGGCTTTGCTAAACATGCATTTCTGCTTTGTGCTTCATCTGTAGCAAGTATTCACTCATAACTGCATGCTAAAACAAAATTTGTCTTTATAGATAATAAAAAAGAGTGATTTAAAAATCACTGATGTTGCAATAAGCCAGCCTGCTGAATAAAACAATCATTATGAGCAAACACAAGCAGTGTTAGTTCAAAATAGCAGTCTATGTATCATACTTAAAGAAGGTATTTAACGGTAAATGTAATTAACTGCAGTATTCAATATCAGAATGAATATGAAGAGACATTACTAAATACCTCAATATCTTTTGTCCAATACCCTTCCAATTCAACTAATCCATGGCCCCCACCTAAATATTGAGGTTCAGTGAAACCTGCATATATGCCCATGGTCTAGATATCGCACTGGTTCCAGATTCAGCTTTAGTTAGTCTTTTTAGGGTTTCTTTAACTTTCTTTGATATGACACTGGATGAGAAGTAGCTGAATAGGGACCTGGAAAATGCTTTTAAATTAAGATTTGGGAATGACTGTATGGGTAAGAAATTCACTTCAGAACCATTTGGCTCCAAGTTTGATCATACTGTGTAGCACTCTTTGGATGAGCGTTTCTTACTATATAGCAATGGGATGACCAATAGCTTATGAGTGGAACTTGGTCAATAGAAACTGGGGAGAAGACAATCATTTGTGTGTGTGTTTACGTGTGTTTACGTGTGAAACAAGAGGATCTGAGAGAATTAGTGATTAAATGTATGGATATAGAGTAAGTTCAAAAAGTTGACAATGTGGAATAAATTATTTAGGCATTAGGGAGAGGAAGAAGTGTTATGTTTCAGATAGAACCCTTCATTAGAAATGTTATTCTCCATTTTTTTCATGACAAAATAATTTGTTTCACATTAGGAACTTTCATGTGTGTGTATTTGTTTGATTGCCCTTGTAGTGGGAAATGTGTAGCTAAAGATGTTGAGGTAGCAGATGAAATAGGCATGTGGACGACGTCACAGTAAAAAAATGGGAAAACATTGGATTGTAGTTTAAATAATATATTTAAACCACACTTGCATTTACTTGTTGCATACACCAAAAATCTCATTACACGACAGTACCAACTTTACTTCGAGCTGGTCAAGAAGAAATTAACAGGGTAAAATACTGTGTCAATATGATGAGATAGAACTGGACATGTTTTGTGTCTGTGTGTATGTTGGTCATTTGGTGCTGTCTGTTTATGTTCTGCAACTGCTTACTGTGTTGGTTTGTTCATGTTGAATATCTGGATCTCTGTTGCCTTCTTAACTGGTGAAGTCACTTGCTGGCCGTCTCGTGGCTGTCTCTCTCTTTGCCACCCTTTGACGGATTACTGTATGACAGCTAGAAGGGCAGACATACCACAGGAGAAATTCCTACTTATTTAGGTCACCTCCTGTCCACTTGAACCTTAAATGACATGGCTGAGGTCAAAAGGGAACTATCCATCATTTTTTGACAGGACAAAGAAATTTCTTTCACACCTGTTTGGCCAGTGGTGGATCAGATGAGCGAGAATCCTTAGATTCGGTTTCGAATCTCAAATTGGAAAAAGGAAGTGTTAGTTTTTACACCTTCTTACCATATATGTTCTGTGCATTACAGTAGGATACTAATTTCATGTGTATGTGTGTGTGTGTGTGTGTGTGTGTCACACAAATATACAATTGTACATGGGTGATTCTGTTAGAAATGGAAGCAAAGTAAGGAATTCAATACATATGTGTTTCATTATCCTACTCACCTATATATATGTTGAATGTGTGTATGTGTTTCATTAGTCCACTATTACTGTGTGTGAATCTGTTTCTTTAGCCCACCCCCTCGCATGTTATTGTATGTATATAAGTGTGTGTTTCATTACCCTCTCCTATTATGTTTCATGACAGCATTCATCTCTATATCAGTGTGTGCATATGTGTGGCTCATTTTCTTTTGTATTAGTGTGTGTGCATTTGATTTACCAACTCACTTGTATATCAGTGTGTATGCTGCATATGTTTCATTACCCAACCTTTCTCTATGTGGATGGGTGGTGCTCTCAGCACCTGAAGAAGGAAAAGAAGATGATGATGATGATGATAATGATTGATCTCACTACTTGGACTGCTGCTGTATTTATGGATCCTGAAAGGATGAAAGGCAAAGTTGGCCTCAGCCAGATTTGAACTCCTAAGTGGAGAGAGGTGGAACAAAGATCATAGAAGATTCTTCCAGTACTCTAACAGCTCTGCCAGCTCTGCCAGTCAACCACTCTACTCTTCTATATATCAATGCATGTAAATATCTGTTAATGTGTTTCATTACTTCACTCTTCTATCGTCTTCATTGACACCATCACTGTTTAACATCCATGGTTGCATGGGTTGGACAGAATTTTGTTGAGGCAAATTTTCTATCGCTGGATGTCCTTTCATGTTTCCAATCCTCACTTGTTTCCAAGCAAAGTAAGATTTCCCATGGCCTGACATATTTTTCATGAAAGACTGGAAACAAACAACATCACTTATATGACAGTGATGCTCATTTACAAGCCTCTCTTGATGTCAAGCCAAGGGTACACCCAAACACAAATGCACATCATCATCATCATCATCATCATCGTTTAACGTCCGCTTTCCATGCTAGCATGAGTTGGACGATTTGACCGAGGACTGGTGCAACCGGATGGCAACACCAGGCTCCAATCTAAATTTGGCAGAGTTTCTACAGCTGGATGCCCTTCCTAACGCCAACCACTCAGAGAGTGTAGTAGGTGCTTTTACGTGTCACCTGCACGAAGGCCAGTCAGGCGATACTGGCAACGGCCACGCTCGAAATGGTGTCTTTTATGTGCCACCCACACAAGCCAGTCCAGTGGCACTGGCAACGATCTCGCTCGAAAATCCTACGAAGGCCAGTCAGGCGGTACTGGCAACGACCACGCTCAAAATGGTGCATCTTATGTGCCACCTGCGGCCTCAACAATAACTGCCAGGTCCATTGTATCCTTCACAAGGACAATGAATTCAAATGAGGAACAAGTGGCGCCGGAATGGAGTAAACGCATGTTATAACTGCAGTTATAACATGCGTTTACTCCATTCCTTAAATTTATATATACTCAAATACCCAAAATATCAAGGAGTTTCTGCCTCACAAACAGGAATTACACCACAGTTATTTTGTGATCTTTGCTACCCTGGTTTCTATTAACCCATTTATTCTATCTGAATTATTATTAATTAGGATAAAATAAATACATATAATTAAATATATATATATATAGTTAGAAGTGCTCAATATTAAAAGAATTTGGTTAACTATTTTCAACAATCAGACACCAGCAAATGTTAGTAAAATACAGATCCCAGGTAAATTCTCATGCATGACAGGTAGATCCAAATATCCTTTGGTAAAATTTCAAGAAATTCAGACTATATATTGACACAAGACCAGCAATTTCGTGGGAGGGGCTAAGTTGATTAAATCAACTGTAGTGCTCAACTGCTACTTACTTTATCAACCCTGAAAGGATGAAGGGTAAAGTCAACCTTAGCAGAGTTTGAACTTATAAAGACAAATGAAATACTGCTAAGCATTCTGCTCAGCATGCTAACAATTTTGCCAGCTCACTACCTTAACATATAAACACGTGCATGCGTATGCACACACACACACACACACACACATATCAGTGTACATGTATGTTTGCTTGTGTGTGCTTCTTTATCTTATTTATTAATGACAATGTATGTCTGTTTTTGTGTGTATTTACTTACCTCAGTTTCCTTATATTATTAGTGTGTGTGTATGTCTGTGTGTATTTGATTACCTCAATCTCCTCTCTAGATGAATACAAGATAGTGTCACCCCTCATACGATATAAAACCAGAATGATGACCTCTCAGTAATTCAGTCATTCTACCACACTAAATCACCATTGCTATCATTAATATAAAATCAATAAGACCATCTTATTTCATATCAGCGCATTTCTGATCCATTAGATCAGTGCTACCTTCTTTGTTGCATTCTGAAACGCAATAGCTGCACTGTCAAAACTAGATTTCTTTTGATTCAATCATTCACATAAACCTGGCTTATCTGTCAGATGTTATCAGTATCTTTTTATTTAAATCTTTATAAATATCTCAACAGCTCAGCATTGCATCTGCTGTTTCATAAACCTTTCATATTCTTCCTGTTTATTGGACAGCTTCCTGTTCTAGTGAAGTGAAGAAGATAAAAAAAGATCTTCAAGTTTTATTTTAATCTTCTTCACTTTCTTCATAGCAAGTTTTTGATATTTTTTATAAAAACAACTACTACAAAAATATTGTTTAGTAAATATAGAATGAGCTATTATTTTGGGCTTCCAGAAATTAAATGAAATTTGTTTTTAAGTTAGATTCTACTTGTCATGCATAGCTATGTTGTTAAGAAGTGTACTTTGCAACTATATCGATCCATGTTCAATCCCAGTGCATAATACCTTGGGCATATAGATATCTTCTACTGTAGCCATATGTTGACTTGTGTAGAAGTTCAGTGTGTGTGTGTGTGTGTGCACGCACATATGTTTATTTCTGTAGAAAGATGTGATGAGTAGTCGCTCTTAACCAGACTGAAATACATATCAGGGTCCATGTAATCAACTAAAAACCATGTACATCAGTACTCCAGTATGACCACACTCCAATGACTGGAATTTATAGAGTAAAAGAGTAGTTGTCTTAGTTCTATGTCTGCCTGTCTGTTTGTGTAGGTATATATGTATGGAAAAGGAAAGACCGTTGCTGTCACTTGCACACACATACAAATATGGTCTGGTAGAATGTATCATGCCTTCATTAATTGTTTTAAGTGTTTGTGCAACCTGTGTAGTTCTGAGCAGGCATAGGCACCATCTGGCCATCCTATTTTTGATTCAGCTGGAGGGAGAAATAAGAGTTGCACCAATATATGATTGGTACTCTTTTATGCTTGAGTAAACTGGAGCCACATGAAATAAAGTACCTTGCTCAGAAACACAATGCCCTGCCTGGTCCAGGAACCAAATACACACACACACACACACACACACACACACACACACGCACAATTTCTCTGTCTTTCTCTTCCTCCTATCGGACTTTATTATCTCTACCGTCACTTTTCAAGCAAACTTTCTTTTTCTAAATCTGTCTTATTGTCATGTTCAATATTCATCATTATTATCAAGGATTGTCAGACTTCTTAGAGTGCCAAAAACAAAAATGATGTGTGGTGCTTAGCCTTTAATTAGCCTTTAATTAGAAGATTTCTCTGTCTGATTGTGAATCTATCTGAGAAATCCATTATCGTTATCTAATTCAGTTCAAATTTGTAAAAATTTTTTTCTTTTTCTTTTCATCTAGGCATTCGGAACCAAGAATTGGGGATCTAATGAAGAGAAATGCTCCTTTCCTTAAACTATATTCAGAATATGTAAAGAACTTTGATAATGCCATGAATCTTATGAATGAATCAGCAGAGAAATGTCCCAAATTTGCAGCTATTGTGAAAGAAATTCAGGTGAGGGAATTCAATTTAATTTTATTCACTATTCAGAATTTTCATCAATTAATTTCATTAAATTATTGTGAGTCATTGCTGGGAAAAAACTTGGAAGTTTTTGTGACACATGCACTGCAGTTGTATGTAACCAACATTCACTACATCCACCCTTTAACCCAACCCAATTTCTACAATTGCCACCTATTCTTTAGCTTCCTTACTTATTATACCTCATCACTAGTTTTTCATTATATTCATCCATTCATCGAATCCCCATCTTTGACCATCTCTCACTTTCATATAGTGGAGGTACATAGTTTAGTGGTAAGGATGTTAGACTCATGATTGTAAGATTGTGGTTTCAATTTCTGGACTGGGCGATGTGTTGTGCTCTTGAGCATAGTACTTCATTTCATGTTGTTCCAGTCCACTCAACTAACAAAAAATAGGTAATCCTGCAATGGACCAGCATCTTATCCAGGTGGGGAATTCATTCACCATGGAAACCATGAAACCAGCCCTTATGAGTTAGCATGACTTGAGAAGATAACTTTACCTTTTTTTACTCTCCTTGTTTCTTGAGGGTCCACTCTAACCCTTCATCACCACTATTTTATCTCTTTCCTGCTCCACCCCAGCCACTCTCATATTTTCTTCTATAATGGGAATAGACATGTTGCTCCTCTACAGTAAGGTACCAGTTCCATTGTGACCTCTTCTTTCATACTTTAATCTCTTTATCTCTTAACAGAAAGCTGTTTCTCTCTCTCTCTGCTGTACCCTCATTCAGTTGAAGGTGATCTTAGTCTTGCAAGCTGCATGGTGACCTCACTGGTGCTGATTCCATGTAAAAAGCACCTAGTACAAGTGATAGGCATTAAGAAGAGCCTCCAATTATAGAAACCATGCCAAAGCAGACGTTGGAGTATGATGTAACTCTTAAACCCATAACATCCTGTCAAATCAACCAACCCATGTGAGCGTGCAACATGCTCGCTTTGGTTAAAGGATGATGAGGAATACATTAATACAAATTTGCTCACATAGGTGCAGGAGTGGCTGTGTGGTAAGTAGCTTGCTTACCAACCACATGGTTCTGGGTTCAGTCCCACTGCGTGACACCTTGGGCAAGTGTCTTCTACAATAGCCTCAGGCCGACCAAAGCCTTGTGAGTGAATTTGGTAGATGGAAACTGAAAGAAGCCCGTCGTATATATGTATATATATATATATATATATATATATATTATTTTGTTTAAAAGAGTTCCAACACTGTCTGTTTTTTATGTTTTATTTATATTCCTGCAGAACTAAT
The DNA here is from genome assembly GCF_046866305.1 of Octopus bimaculoides. Classification (NCBI taxonomy): domain Eukaryota; kingdom Metazoa; phylum Mollusca; class Cephalopoda; order Octopoda; family Octopodidae; genus Octopus; species Octopus bimaculoides. The sequence goes on from NC_142932.1 coordinate 80,081,098, forward strand.
GTGGGGTATAGAATATGGAATATACAATATATAATATATAATATACAATATACAATATAAAATAAAATAAAATAAAAATGGATGGCACCATGAAAGAAAGTATTGAATGTAGATGAAATACTGAGTGTTCAATATAAAGGATCAAATATATAAATATTATATATATGTGTGTGTGTGTGTGCTTGTCCCCCCAGCATCGCTTGACAACTGATGCTGGTGTGTTTACATCCCCGTAACTTAGCGATTTGGCAAAAGAGACCGATAGAATAAGTACTAGGCTTACAAAGAATAACTCCTGGGGTCGATTTTCTTGACTAAAGGCGGTGCTCCAGCATGGCCGCAGTCAAATGACTGAAACAAGTAAAAGAGTAAAAGTGACTTAAATCTGAATATCAAAAATGGTCAATATTTCCTTAAAAGATGTTTTTGTTTTGTTATTATATTGATTCTAATTTCACAAATTTTAATTGGATTGTGTGTGACTGAGTGGTAAGAAGCTTACTTCCCAGCCACATGGTTCCGGGTTCAGTCCCACTGTATGGCACCTTGGACAAGTGTCTTCTACTATAGCCTTCTGCTAACCAAAACCTTGTGAATAGATTTGGTAGACAGAAACTGAAAGAAGCCCATTGTATATATGTAACCACTAAGTTACAGGGGATGTAAACACACCAACCTCAGTTGTCAAGTGATGGTGGGAGGACAAACACAGACACATAAACATATATATATATATATATATATATGTGAAGACCTATTGAGGCAAGTGAAATCGAAATCGAGTTAAATTGGACACTAAATTCCACTTGCGAAGACCTGTTGAGGCAAGTGAAATCAAAATCGAGTTAAATTCGACGACTGGCACCTATGCCAATGTCGTCTCCCTCATTGGACACGAAACTCAGCTTGCGAAAACTTATTGGGTCAAGCGAAAGCGAAATTGTGATGGCACCTGTGCCCAGCGTCGCATTTCTGGCACTTGTGCCCATGGCATGTGTAAGGACTTTCAAGCGAGATCGTTGCCAGTGCCCCTGGACTGGCTCTTGTGTGGGTGGCACATAAAATACTCCATTTTGAGCGTGGCCATTGCCAGTACTGCCTGACTGGCCTTCGTGCGGGTGACACATGAAAGCACCCACTACACTCTCAGAGTGGTTGGCGTTAGGAAGGGCATCCAGCTGTAGAAACTCTGCCAAATCAGATTGGTGTCTGGTGTAGCCATCTGGTTTCACCAGTCCTCAGTCGAATCGTTCAACCCATGCTAGCATGGAAAGCGGACGTTAAACGACGATGATGATGATATACACACACACACACACACACTCATGAACTGTATGCGTATTTAGGTGTGTATGTGTGTGTGTGTGGATATGATGACTGGGAAAATGGCATTAATGAATATGGCGTTTCGTGGAATGGTATTATTGGGAATGATTTACAACATTCTTCATGTCTGTCAATGTTTCTATATTGAATATTTGAACATATTGGAATTGTAATATTGGATTCAGACAAAAACAATTATTTCTCTGGGTGACGTGTGTGTGTGTGTGTGTGTCTGTTAGTGTGCGTGCAGGTGGGTGTGTCATAATGTGGGCCTGTTAATGATGATTGTTGTGGCAAAGTTTGTCTGTTGAAAAAATGTCCCCCTTCTCTCTCTCTCTCTCTCTCTCTCTCTCTCTCTGTATATATATATATATATATATATATATATATATATATATGATGTATATATATATATATATATATATATATATATATATATATGATATATATATATATATATATATGATATATATATATATATATATGATATATATATATATATATATATATATATATATATATACATATATATATATATAAAGTTTGCCTATTGAAAAAATGTCCCCTTTCTCTCTCTCTCTCTCTCTCTCTCTCTCTCTCTCTCTCTATATATATATATATATATATATATATATATATATATATATATGCATGTATGTATATACATACATACATACGTTTATATATATAACTAGAAGAAAAGAAGGGATTAAAAAATCCTGGCAGATATCAATAAAGCACTGAGTATTAAAAGAATTTGGTTAACAATATTCAAAAATTAGACACCAGTAAATGTAAGTAGAATACAGATCCTAGGTAAATCCAAATATCTTTTGACAGAATTTCAAGAAATTCAGAGTATTTGACAATGAAAAAAAAAATGCATTTCGAGAAAATTACATCTTCATGATAAATATAAATATACATACATACATATGCTGTGTCATATATATATATATATATATATATATATCATCATCATCATCATCATCATCGTTTAACGTCCGCTTTCCATGCTAGCATGGGTTGGACGATTTGACTGAGGACTGGTGCAACCGGATGGCTACACCAGGCTCCAATCTAATTTGGCAGAGTTTCTACAGCTGGATGCCCTTCCTAACGCCAACCACTCAGAGAGTGTAGTGGGTGCTTTTACGTGTCACCCGCACGAAAACGGCCACGCTCGAAATGGTGTCTTTTATGTGCCACCCGCACAAGAGCCAGTCCAGGGGCACTGGCAACGATCTCGCTCGAAAACCCTACAAGGCCAGTCAGGCGGTACTGGCAACGGTCACGCTCAGGATGGTACATCTTATGTACCACCCGCACAAGAGCCAGTCCAGGGGCCCTGGCAACGATCTCACTTGGCTTGCCGGGTCTTCTCACGCACAGCACATTTCCAAAGGTCTCGGTCAGTAGTCATCGCCTCGGTGAGGCCCAATGTACGAAGGTCTTGCCTCACCACCTCAGCCCAGGTCTTCCTGGGCCTACCTCTTCCACGGGTTCCCTCAACTGTTAGGGAGTGGCACTTTTTCACGCAGCTATCCTCATTCATTCTCACCACATGTCCAAACCAGCGCAATCGTCTCTCTTGCACACCACTACTGACGCTTCTTATGTTCAGCTTCTCTCTCAAGATACTTACACTCTGACGGGTATGCACATTTACATTACACATCCAGCGGAGAATACTGGCTTCATTCCTTGCAAGCTTACGCATGTCCTCAGCAGTCACAGCCCATGTTTCACTGCCATGTAGCATGGCTGTTCATACAGTCTGCCTTTTACCCTGAGTGAGAGTCCCTTTGTCGCCAGCAGGGGTAAGAGCTCTCTAAACTTGGCCCAGGCTATTCTTATTCTAGCGGTTACACTTTCAGTGCACCCACCCCCACTACTAACTTGGTCACCCAGATAGCGGAAGCTATCAACTACCTCTAGTTTTTCTCCCTGGAATGAGATAGAAGTTGTTTCCTGTTTGTTTACAGTGTTTATTGCACCTGAACATCTGCCATATACAAAAACTAACTTCCTAGTTAATCTGCCTTTGATATTGCTGCACCTCTTATGTGTCCATAGCTTGCACCGGGTACATCTTATAGAGTTTCTACCTACTCCTTTACTGCATACTGAGCAGGGCCATCTACCTGAAGGGGTTTGTGTTTTATCTACCTTCCTACTTATTAGGATTTTGGTTTGTGCTAGGTTGACTCTAAGGCCCTTCGATTCTAGTCCTTGCTTCCACACCTTAAACTTCTCCTTTAGTTCTGATAGTGACTGCGCAATTAGTGCAAGGTCATCAGCATAGAGGAGCTCCCAGGGGCAACCTGTCTTGAATTCCTCTGATCGCCTGGAGGACTATGATAAATAGGAGGGGGCTGAGGACGGAACCTTGGTGGACCCCTACCTCTACCCGGAATTCATTACTACATATATATATGTGTGTGTGTGTATGCATGCATATATGTGTTTGTGTGTGTGTGTGTGTATTTCTGGATATATATCCATCATACAGTGATGTGCGAAATTTCAGGTTTTGTGCCTATGATGGAAAGCATTATTAAATGACATTTCATCTTACTCATAAGTGTGTTAAATCTCTTGGAATCTATTTCTGTATTGAACATGAGTGTGTATATGTGTGTATATATGCATTGTGTTTGCATGTGCCTATACACACACACATAGAGCTATACCACCTTGTCTAAGCAAACATACTTTTATATTTTTGGAAGAACATTATATTTAAAGCAACTGACCATCTGTTATTCTCACCAAGCAGTCAAATTTATGGGATTTCAACCTTCTGCACTGTTATCACATGACCTTAACTGTTGTTTTTAGAATGTTCCAGAACATTCCACAACTGCGTAAATATATTTCTCTGTGAAGTAACAGACTGCAGTGTGGCAAGTGTTATATACTAAACTAGTAAAGCTTGAAAACTAAAATATATACTTTCTATTACATATTGAATATTCTCTTCTCTAGTAAATTCAAGATACTCTTTGTACACACACACACACACACACGTGTACATATACGTTTGAGTTTACAAATGAGAAAAACATGTTCAATATGGAAGTGTAAATATTGTAAGTGTTAAGATAATTTTGTTACCCCTTGGTTTTGAATATGTTTTTGATCATGTAATTCTTGGATCAACAGCATGTGTGATACTCTGAGTTGTGACAAAATAATCCCAGCACAAGAATAGACACACACATATACATGCATCCACACACACACACACACACACACACACACACACACACAGAGCAATATACATACACACACATGCACTATGTACATGTTCATTCTGAATCTGAATCAGGCATAGGAAACCTTCTTTGAGAAGTGGACTGCATGAGACATGGTTTACACAACTAAAATAGGTTACACAACTAAAATAGTAACATATGTTATTTTCCTCATGAAATTAGGCACGCCATTCAGGAAGGCCTTTGGGCCACATGTAGCCATAGACTTCAAACTGCAGTATGCCCATAACTGTTTTAAATGCTTAGATTTTAAGGTTACTTGTCTTTTTGGTAGAATCAGTTTTGTTATAACGGTGCTGAAACTTGGGCCCTCACCAAAAAACTTGAAAGACAAATAGACGGCTACTACTCAAGAATGTAAAGAATGACTCTGAATGATATGTGGAGAGTTCATTTAGCCAACGAGCAGCTTTATCGAGATCTACCCAAAGTGACTGAGAAGATTCAAGAGAAAAGAATGAGAATTGTTGGACATTGCATCAGGCACCCAGAAGAACCCATGTGTCAACTGGTCTTATAGAAATCAGTTGAAGGAAGAATTAATTGAAGAAAATGTCTAACCTATGTGGATGACTTGCTTCTGGACAGTGAAACAACAAATGTGGGCAAATTGAGAACATGCATGGGGGGACTGTAAAAGATGGCATGCTTGCATGAAATCATTGAAGTGTCTGGGAGGATGACCAAACTAAACTAAAACCTAAGTTTTACCAATATACTCTTCAGTGATGTGGGTTACTTATTGCACACATCACTACCTTACCTCTGAAACTTACTTTGGGTATAAACAAAGGTAAGAAGATTCAACAGAGAACAATGAGAATTGCTGGTCATTGCATCAGGCACTCAGAAGAACTTGTATGTCAACTGGTCTTATGGTAGTCAGTTGAAGGAAGAAAACGTCTAACCTGTGTGGACATCTTGCTTCAGGACAGTGAAATGGCAAATGTTGGGAAATTAAGAACATGTTTGAGCGAGGTCGTTGCCAGTGCCGCTGGACTGGCTCCTGTGCAGGTGGCACGTCAAAAACACCATTTGAGCATGGCCGTTGCCAGTACCACCTGATTGGCCCTTGTGCTGGTGGCATGTAAAAGCACTCACTACACTCTCGGAATGGTTGGCATTAGGAAAGGCATCCAGCTGTAGAAACTCTACCAGATCAGATTGGAGCCTTGTGCAGCCATCTGGCTCACCAGTCCTCAGTCAAACCGTCCAACCCATGCCAACATGGAAAGCGGACGTTAAACGATGATGATGATGAACGAACATGGGGGACTGTGGTAGCTGGTGTGTTTGCATGAAGTCATTGAAGCATCCAGGAGGACAACCAAACTAAACTAAAACTTAAGTTTTACCAATACACTCCTTGATGATGTGGGTTACTTATTGTGGGTTACTGATGTGGGTTACCTTGCCTCTGAAACTTACTTTGCTTTTGTTTACACACACTTGTGGCGGTGCAATGGCCCAGTGGTTAGGGCAGTGGACTCGCTGTCATAGGATCGCGGTTTCGATTCCCACACCGGGCGTTGTGAGTGTTAATTGAGCAAAAACACCTAAAGCTCCACGAGGTTCCAGCAGGGGATGGTGGCGAACCCTGCTGTACTCTTCCACCACAACTTTCTCTTACTTCCTGTTTCTGTTGTGCCTGTAATTCAAAGGGTCAGCCGTGTCACACTGTGTCACGCTGAATATTCCCGAGAACTACGTTAAGGGTACACGTATCTGTGGAGTGCTCAGCCACTTGCACGTTAATTTCATGAGCAAGCTGTTCCGTTGATCGGATCAACTGGAACCCTTGACATCGGAAGCGACGGAGTGCCAACAACAACACACACTTATACCTATACACAGATTCTTTTACTAATTTCTCTGCCATTGAACTATTTCTCTGTGTGTGTGCATGTGTGTTTTTATGTGAGGGATGTTTGAACAGTGGTGGGGGCCCCCTATTTATGTGTTGTTCATTTTATATAATTTGTAATCTTTTTATTTGTTTTATTTCCAGCAACGCCCTGACTGTGCCAATTTAACCTTACAACATCACATGTTGGAACCAATCCAGAGAGTCCCTCGTTATGAGTTATTATTAAAAGGTTAGTTGTTGTTCTACTTCAACTGGTTTTCTTAATAACTTTGACAGATTTTTTTGTGGCTTTTTGATTTTACATACACACACACAGACACACATATATATATGTATGCACTTATGTACATACATATATACACACACCAACATAAACATATACACATAATTAAATATGTTCACACTCATATACGCATGCTACCCACCTATATATACACATACATACATGTGCACATACATGTACATGCATTCAGAAACATGCAACATACATGCATAAGCACACACTCTCTCTTTCGCTCTCTCTCTCTCTCTCTCTCACACACACACATTTAAGTATATATATGTATGTATGCATTTTTTCCTGCCTGAATTATATAGTTTCTATGTTAAACATTTGTCAGTGAACTTTTACACTGACAAATGTATTCGTGATTTTGTATATGGCTTGTTAGTTGTCTTTTCAAGGGATAAATAAACAGATGAGTAAACAAACAAACAAACAAACAAATAAAATAAGAGGAAGAAGTAATGCTGGAAGTACAGAAGTATGAGAATATGGGGGTAGTGATGGTGGTGTTGGTGGTGTTGGTGGTGAGGTTTGTGATAAGAAGTGGTGAGAATGAAGTTGATCCTAAAAGCTTGTTGATGGCAGTCTTGTTTCAGAGATGGAGATAGCAGTTGTCTTGGTGGCACAAGTGGAAGTTGTTTGCAGGGTGATGGCAGGGTTGGTGAGGTAGTAGTGGTGGTGGGCAGTGTAATGGTATTACTGATGTAGTTTATCTTTAGTAGTAATTTTAAAAAAATATTAAAAAAACTTAACAAAAATCATAAAACATAATATTGGTGTTTGTAAGGGTGGTGGTGTCGATGGTGGCCTGAGAAGTTATTATTAGTGTTGCTTAGCCCCAGATTTATGATTAAAGGTATTCTAGTTATGACCATCCTGTTTTATTCTCTTTCGGACAGGGAACTCAGAACAGCATTTAATTTGTCGTTTTTATGATTGTCAAAGTGCAATTTGAAAGAGATCTCATTGCTATTTCTAGCTGTTGAGTGACCATGTAAAAGACCCTTCATTGGTTACCAAATTGAGAATTTGATGATGATGATGGTGGTGGTGATGATGATATTGTTTAGCACTAGGTCAGCTTTGACTGTTCATAGTTATAATCAAGTGTTCCATCCAGGACCATCATATATTTTTGTATCTCTAGGACTACATCATTCATCATCATCATCATCGTCGTTTAACGTCCGCTTTCCATGCTAGCATGGGTTGGACGATTTGACTGAAGACTGGTGAAACCAGATGGCTACACCAGGCTCCAATCTGATTTGGCAGAGTTTCTACAGCTGGATGCCCTTCCTAACGCCAACCACTCAGAGAGTGTAGTGGGTGCTTTTACGTGCCACAGGCACGAAGGCCAGTCAGGTGGTACTGGCAACGGCCACGCTCAAATGGTGTATTTTATGTGCCACCCGCACAAGAGCCAGTCCAGGGGCACTGGCAACGATCTTGTTCGAAAGTCCTTACACATGCCGCGGGCACAAGTGCCAGAAAGGCGATGCTGGGCACAGGTGCTATCACAATTTCACTTTCGCTTGCCCCAACAAGTCTTTGCAAGCTGAGTTTCATGTCCATTGAAGGAGATGACGTTGGCATGGGAGTTTAGTGTCCAATGAAGGAAGGTACGCATAAGTGGACTGGCTGAGGCCTTAGATTTGGATCTCACTTGGCTTGCCGGGTCTTCAGTGTATCATTTCAGTTCTTAAAATGCTAGACTTTGATTTGAGGGAATTTGTTTGCTATTTCTAGCAGGTAGAGCAACTACCTAGAGGTTTCCTTGTTGACTCATTTTCATGATGGTATAGCCCTTTAACCCCGGATTATAGCACTTGTTAAACAGACCTATTATAAATGGCAATGGCATTCTAGCTACAACCAATCAGTCCTTTATTCAGACACAGTGTACCAAAGACTATATTGTGTGTCCTTTTTAAAGTTGATGTGATTTGAGAGAGAGAGAGAGAGATTTTGTTGCTATTTCTAGCAGGTCAAGAGACCATATAGGGCTCCTTCGTTGGTTCACTAGTTGGTGTTGATGGGGATCTACAGTGAATGTTGGCTCTTGGTAGTTATGATTGTACTTTGTATACTTATTAAACATACCATAAAAATGTTACTGTATCATGGTGTATAATATTATAATTGCTAAATAAAATTTCCTTTATATTTCAGATTACTTAAAACATCTTCCTGCAGATTCACCTGACAGAAAAGATACAGAAGGTAAAATATATATTTGTTTTATATTATTTTTGTTATTCAGAAGTTTTTTTTGGTTTTTTGAGTTTATCAAACTGAGAGAAATATAGGAGTTACTACTTGTTGAATTTGATAAAAGATAACAGACAACTTGCCAAATGGTTTGATGGTATATGTGCCCTGACTGGTGCTGTTCTGTATCCAGGAATTATACATTTAAACTCTCACATGTTCAGTTCATTTAGTTATTACAGATCCAAGAACTTGGCCTTGCAGTCACATGGTTCCATATTTGATCCTTTTTTGGCTGCACTTTGAACAAGTGTCTTGTATTGTAGTAATCCAGTTTGTCCAATACCTGTCGAGTTGAATTGGCTGGCTGGCTGGCTGGCTGGAAATTGTGCTGACATTCACTGTGTTTGTGTATACAGGTACAAACATAGCTGTATGGTTAAGATGATTGCTTTGCGACCATTTGGTTTTGGGTTCAGTCCCCACTCACAGCACCTTGGGTAAGTCTTTTCTATTATAGTACTGAACCAGCACTGTATGAATGAATGTGGGACATGGAAACAGACAAAACTCATTGTTTTATATGTATCCTTGTATTCACATCACACTCTGATCGTAAACAAAGTGACTATTCATACAAAATAAACAAGAAACAGTATTTTTCATTTGCTATCCTGTGTAAAAAAAATATATCCTACCATTGAACTGTTGTAATTTAAGAACTTGATGAAATTTACCTGGCTTAGAAACAGGTGAGAGTTGGTGACAAGAAGAGCATCCAGCCACAAGAAACCTGGTTCAATGAATTTCATTTGAGCCATAGTTAGTCCATATTACTCCATGAGGAGCATAAGGCTGGATTCCTAGTTTCTCAGATGTATATATTCCTCCCTGAATGGGATGCTAGTCTGCTGCAGGATTACTCATTTTTACCAACTGAGTAAACAGGAGCAACATGAACTGAAGTGTTTTGCTCAAGAACACATCACATTGCCCAGTCCATGAATTGAAACCACAGTCTTACAATCATGGGTCTAACACCCTAACCACTAAAGCCATGGAATAGTGGACATTAAAATGATGATAGTTTACACACTCACACAGGACCTCACCCATACACATATGTGTGTATGTATATATTTATGTTTGTATGTGCATGTGTGAGTGTGTGTATTTTTATGTTTATCATAGTTAACTAGTTTTGTGTTCTTTTATGTCAAAGTGTGATTTAACAATTCAACATATAGGGATCAAGAAAATGAGTACCAGATTGAGCTAAGTACTGGGATAGGTAAAGCTAACTAAAATCCCTGAATACATAACCCCTGCATGATCAAAGTCCAATGACTGAAATCAGTATGAAATTTTTTTTTTTTAAATCATTACCCAAATTCTCAATGGATTATGTATATATTTTACAGAAGCACTCCAGAAAGTTACAGAAGCTGCAAGTCACTCAAATGAAGCAATGAACAAAATAGTAAGTTATGTTCCAATTGTTTCTTATGAAAATGAATCTAAAAGGAGAAAGTTTTGATGTGGAGCTAAGTGTATCAGGATTGGTAATTGCAAATAGCAGGTTTAGAGACATCAGTTCATTGGTTCATATTCTGTAACAATAATTCATTATCCAAGTATTTATTTATGTTATAATAGCAGTAATTATGTTAGGTTGATTTGGTGCACCGTTTCCTAATTTGGACAAAAATTCAGATAATGGCAGTTACTGGATTGATTATAAAAGGGATTTTGCTTGATGCTCAACTGATTTGTCCAAGCCATGACCCTATAATAGTAATAATAATAATAATAATAATAATAATCTCAACACTACACACTGTCCAAAAAATAGTCCTGTTAGGAACAGCCCACATCCTAAGCAAGACACTATCAATCCAATAATACAACTTAAACAAAACAACCCACAAATACAAGACACACTCTATATAGCAATCACCCAGTGAAATAAACTTCCATCAGCAAGCTAGATACCCAATGCATTATGCACTCAACACACAATACAAGCAGTAACACAACAAAAGACTGCACCATACCTCAAGAGAAAAGAAATACCGACACAATACAGTACAGTTTGCACACTCCCAACAGCAGAAAATAACATACAATGCTGCACACACCCCAGCAACATTGAGGTGTAACAGGTAATGCAGTAGAAATTTGCCTCGATCTACCAATTGTTGAACAGTTATAATAATAATAATCCTTTCTTTTATAGGCACAAGGTCTGAAATGTTGTGGGAGGGAGCTAGTTGATTACATTTCATTTACCCTAAAAGAATGAAAGGCAGAAATTGATCTTAGTGAAATTTGATCTCAGAATGTAAAAATCGACTAAATACTGCTTTCAAATTTTGGCACAAGGCCAGTAATTTTGGGGAGTAGGTAAGCTGATTACATCAACCTCAGTGTTCAACTGGTACTTATTTATCCATTCTAAAAGGATGGAAAGCAAAGTTAACCTTGGCAAAATTTGAACTTAGAAAGTAAAGACATGAAATGCCATAAGCAATTGTTTGCCTGGCATGCTAATGATTCTGCCAGCATGTTGCCTTAATAATGATGGTGATGATGATGATGATAATAATAATAATAATAATAATAATAATAATAATAATAATAATAATAATAATAATAATAATAATAATAATAATGGAGAAACTTTCAAAATACAAAGACCTGGAAATAGAGGTAACTCGAATGTGGAATCTAAAAACAGAAACAATTCCTATCATACTAGGTGCCTTAGGTATAATAAAAAAATATTCAGACAAATACATAACAAAAACACCAGGACTTACAAATATATATAACATACAGAAAATTGCACTACTGGGCACTGCACACATCCTACGCAAAACACTTTCATTACAGTAACCATAAGAGCATCACAGCAAACCACAGCACATACCCAAGGCACACAGAGCTGCGCTCGGTAGTGAAGTGAAAGCACGTTATAAAAATAAAACTACTGAATAATAATAATAATAACACCACCACTAGGACCTAACTTCCAAATTGCTACCTAAGAGGCTGAAGGATATTGGAATTGAGACTGGCATTGTTGACTGGCAGTTTTCATGTGATACTATATGTTTTATTCATAAATAATGTGCTGTATATATTTACTTTGGACACTCAGTAATATTATCTTCTAAATTATGCTAAATGTAACATATGCACAAACACATGCAAACATATACATCTTATATCTATATATATATCTGCCATGCACACCTTCTCCTCGACTTACAACCTATGCAACTTACAACCATCTGCACTTGCGACCACAAAACTTTTGTAAAAAAGTAAAGTAAAAAATTGATTTTCGGATGTTGGGCAGCTGGGTGTACGATAACTATAGCAGCATCTGGCAACACGGGCCTTCCTCAGACCCAGGCATCCACTACCTGCCACTGTCTCTCACTCAGTCACTTTCAAGCATCAGTTGCATGAATGAAAATAGTACTGAAAAATATAAATCCGACATACAACCTAAGTGACTTACAACCTATCTGTTGGAAAGGAACTTGGTCGTAAGTCAAGGAGAAGGTGTATATTCATCTTACATAATCATCATATATTTTAATAACAAAGAAAACAAGAGCGATTAATTTAATAATTTCATTTTGTTTATTTCAATAATATGTTACTGATAGTTGTTACATTTATGTCGAAGCCACCTTAAGTATCACATCTTCAGAAGATAAATAATGTGTGTGCATGTCCCTCTTATCTATATCTATATATCTATGAAGTTGACCAGTAAAGTGGACATTTAATATGCTAGAAATAGACCAGATTATGACTAGCAGTTCGCGCTGAAGATGGAGCAGATTTTCTCGGTAAGAGATTTTTAACTCCGAAACCTGGTACGCGAATAACTTTTTAATTTTATGTATGTAATTTTCAATGTCTTGCTCGCTTACGGTTTGGTATTTCGCTGAATTTCTTTTGAGAACTACTAGGTCTTAGTAGACACAAAATGTGGTCTATTTCTAGCATATTAAATGTCCACTTTACTGGTCAACTTCATATATATAAAATATACCTTAATCCCCAAAGATCTCAGATATTTTTTCTGAATCTCTCGGATTCTTTTAATGTGCTAGCTTCCTGGTAATAAATCGATATTAATTAATATCTGATTTTTACCCTTTGTTTTAATATATCTATATATCTATATAGCTATATCTCTCTCTCTCTCTCTCTCTCTCTCTCTCTCTCTATCTATATATATATATATATATATATATATATATATATATACACATATCATTTTATATATAGCCATCTTAAACATAGTCTGGTTTACTAATGGGTTAAATTCCCAATTCTCTTTTCTGCTTACTTAAACTAGGAGAAATTCAGAAAGCTGTTAGAAATTCATCAACGTCTTGGCCAGACAGTTGACTTAATTAGTCCGACACGAGAACTTGTTCGAGAAGGACGTGTAGTCAAGATCTCGGCACGAAGTGGAGAGAAACAGGAACGGTACATATTCTTGGTAAGTAAGCTTAATCTGGCATGCTCGTAGTACTACTGCCCCACATACAGCAGCAGTAATCTAACTGGGGTGTGAGTCACACATGAGTTTGTTGATAATGAGGAAGTGATCAAGGCTGAAGTGTTTTTTTCTTTTTACTTATTTGCCTCTACAAATGAAGACCAGCTTTATCTTAGATACCTTATTTCTCTCTCTCTCTCTCTCTCTCTTTTTTATACTTGATTTAGCCAGAGGAGAAAGGGCAAAGGCAGTGTCCCTTATCCTTTACAAGGTTTCTGAGAATGGTGAGAGGAAGGGAGAGAGTTATCCTCACACTGGAGCCCAACATGACCTGAATACTTGTGACAGAGTAGGTTCATCTCAAGGTATACAAGGGCCGTGTGTTAAACTAGAAAATGAATATGTCATATGTACATGGGGAATGGTGCCTGCAACAGTTGAAAGAGTAGATGCAAATAAACATCTGAGTATGTTGAAGGGAGGCAGGTCAAAGTGGAATACTATTCCAATAATGTTATACAGACAAATTGTTATTGTATGTGAAAAAATACATGACTACATAGATGTACGACAGAAAATCATAACAATGAAGTTGCAGAGAATGATAACAGTGAGGCAAGTTGGGTGATCCCTAATATTATCATCATCACTTAACGTCTGTTCCCCGTGCTGGCATGGGTTGGACAGTTTGACAGGAGCTGGCCAGCTGAAGAGCTACCCAGGTTCCATATCTGTTTTGGTATGGTTTCTACAGCTGGATGTCCTTCCTAATATCAACCACTTTACAGAATGTACGGAGTGCTTTTATGTAGCACCAGTAAGCTAAACAACCATGTAGAATTTGAATTTTCCTTCATTGGTTCAATGCATAGAAAAGGTCAACAGGATAAAATGAAATGTTTGTCCCTTAAATTTATAGAGTCAGTTTTAAAAGTCATTTGTCTGATTGTTCTATTGTCATTCTTTTATATATCTCATGTGTTTTCTTATTGCAGTTTAATGACTTGATGTTGGTGTGTAGTGAACCTCTCCTTGGTACCTACAAGATAAGAGCTAGTATGACTATCGATGGGATGCAGGTTGGTCTTATGTTTTTACTGTCTTACTCATTAAATTTTTGATTTATCAATGAAACACAGACACACACACACACACACACACACACACACACGCGCGCACGCACGCGCGTGTGTGTATAATCACTCATGCCCTCACACTATTATTACTTGTCTTTATTGCTATCCACACCCAGAAAGATGAGATGGTCAAAGCTAGAATGCTTTTGATCACAGGTCAAGTGAATTAAGATTGAGCTGTAATTAAACAACAGCATAATCATTATCATTGCATGTTCATTTTTTTCATATATACATGGCTTAGGGCAGTGGTTCTCAACCAGTGTCTATATGGCACCTGAGGGGCCATATAAAACTTTTGGGGATCCACCTAACAAAATAGTAAATTGGGGACCCACAACAGTATTTTAAGGAGCTCTTTAAAAAAATTTTGCATTAGATGTATGTATTGGTATATATTGCAAGAAACAGCTAGGTTTTTTTCTCTAGCATTTTACATAGTTCAACTTACACAAATTAATGTGTGTAAAATAAAATAGGAATTTTAAAAGAAGTTTCTATAAAACTAGTTTTTAAACATCAAATAGTTATGGGGATCACCAGAATAAAATAGTAATCAAAGGGGCTTGTAGATAAAAAAAATGGTTGAGAGCCCCTGGTTTAGGAGGTTTCTTCAGCACAGCTTCAGTGAAGACACAGGGCTTAGAGGCTAGGGTATCTGGCTCACAGTTGTAAGGTCATGAATTTGATTCCTGATGGCATGTGTTCTTGAGCAAGACACTTTATTTCATGTTGTTCCAGTCAACTCAGCTGGCAAAAATGAGTTATACATGTAGTTTATTGGGCCAGCCTTTTCACATTCAGTGTGTCACACTGAGAACTATATTGAGGGTACATGTGTCTGTGGATTTCTCAGCCACATGAGCAGGTTATTCCATTGATTGAATCAACTGGAACACTTATTGTCATAACTGATGAAGAATCAGGCCAGCATAGATTCACATCATCTATTGCAGTCCCTTATCATCTCTTTGGTGAAGTTGAGCTTCATAAGATCACCTTTTACCACTTCTTATATGTTATATATGTTACTATTCTGCAAGTTTCTTCCACTTTTGTTATATTTGTTATATTTGTTAGAAATTGTAACCAAATCTGCCTTGTATCATATTCCACCATCCTAAAAGATTGGAAGACATATTAGAGATGACAACGACGACGATGATGATGATGATGATGATGACGATTATGATGTTGATGATAATGATTAGAGGTTTTCCTAGATATACTATACTAACAGGACAAAAAAAACAAACGAACAAAAGAAAACAAAAACAAACAACCAGATGGTCAGCATTAGAACACTAACCATCATCATCATCAACAACTTCAGTCACACCACACTGTTACACATTCTGATCCTATTTCTTTGGACTCCTGTCCGCTTCCTTCTGCTGGAGACAGGTTTTATCCCTTGGTAATCAGTCACATACAATCCGTTTCATACACCACCACCACTGCTGCCACCACCACCACCACTGCCACCACCACCACTACCAGCACACCGTCTCTTTTATCCCTGTCTCTCTGCTGCTCTACCAGACATGACACCTCTATGCAGTCATCAACATATCACTTCTCTCTCTCTGTCTTCATTACACATGGCCCACCACCCTCACCACAACTAAGATAGTCCTAAATTAGAGTTTCTGTTTTATTTTGCTATGTTGTTATTTTTAATCTTTATTTTTATAACCGTGCATGTGTAATTTCTAGGTGAACCAAGCTGACCTCCCAAATTCGTTTTACGTGCAGAGCACCGAGAAGACTATCGAGTTACTAAATGAGTATGTATACAGTCTACATATCTCCTGTGTGAGTGTTTGTGTGTGTGTGTGTGTGTGTGTATGAATATGTGAATATATATATATATATATATATATATATATATATATATATATATATATATATGTGTATGTATGTATGTATGTATGTATGTATATATGTATGTATATATATATATATATATATATATATATATATATATATATATATATATATATATATATATATATATATATATATATATATATATATATATATATATATATATAATGTTTAACAGCATGTGGTTCTTTGCTGCATCTTTTTTTATATTTTTGTTGGCATGTATGTGTTTGTATATATATATACATACACACACACATGTTGTTGGTGATTTCTTTTCCTTCTTTGGACTTTTCCCTTTCTCCTTTCTGACAAAGAGCGATGCTTGAAACATCAAACACTCTGTTTTTACCAAGTGTCAAGTTAATACATTCCTTGTGCATGTCCTCTTGTTGTCTGTTAAATCGTATTATTCGTTTATTTGAATTGGTTGTTTATCTGAATTGACTATATATATATATAATGCATGACTGTATTGGGTTGAGGAAAAATTCATGAACGATTTTTCAAATTTAAAAATGCATGCAGAAATAAAATGCATTGATGAAATGTTTTATGTTATTCGAAAGAGAATTTTTTGCTCTACAAGATAGTGTGTTTTGATTTTTTAATTTTATTGATTTTTGTGTATTTTCAGATCATTAAAATGGAATGTCAAGTGAACAAAACTGAGCATTTTCAACACTATTTACCTTTTGCATTTAATCAAGGTGTTAAGCCTGCTGAAGTGGTTCATGACATTCGTGTTGTGTATGGAGAAGGAGCAATGCCTCAAAGTACCGCTCACCATTGGGTTTCATGCTTCAGAAATGAGAATATAGACCTCAAGGACAGATCACACACCAGTCGACCAATTGAGTTTGATGAAGTGCAATTGAATCAACGTCTTCAGGAAAATCTATGTTCAATGACCAAAGAATTGGCGAAGCAGATGGCTTGTGATCAAAAATCTGTAGTGAACCACCTTCACTCAATGGTTAAGGTTCATTGAACTCAATTGGTCGACTGGTGTGTGATCTGTTCTTGAGGTCAAAATTCCCATTTTGAAGTGCGTAAACCAACAGCTGGCAGTATTTTGAAGCATTGCTCCTTCTCCATACACAGCACAAATCTCATGAGCAGCTTTGGCAGGCTTAACACCTCGATTAAATGCAAAAAGCAAATGGTGTCGAAAATGCTCAGTTTTCTCCATTTGACATTCCCTTTTAATGATCTGAAGATACACAAAAATCAATAAGATTAATGATCAAAACATTGTAGAGCAAAAAATTCTCTTTCAAATAACATGAAACATTTTGTCAATGCAACTTATTTCTGGGTGCATTTTTGAATTTGAGAAAAAATGCTCATGAATTATTCCTCAACCCAATATATAGGTTTTGTATGTATGCATAGGTTGTGTATGTAATGTATGTCTAGACACAAGCATGATCATGAGGTTGAAAAGCTTGGTTCCCAGCCATTTGGTCTGAAGTTCTGTCCCCATGTATGGTATCTTGGAAAACTGTTTTCTATAGCCCCAGGCCAACCAAAGCCTTGTGAGTGGATTTGTTATACAGAAACTGCAAAAAAGCTTGTCATACACAACTATCAGACAAAGAATGAATTTTTTCTTACATAACTTTATTGTGTGTGTGTGTGTGTGTGTGTGTGTGTGTGTGTATACGTACACTATTTTGACATCATATGATGGTTGTAAATGAGCATCATAATCATACAAGCAAAGCTATTCATTCATTTCCGATCTTCTATGAAAATATGTGCAGCCATGGAGAAATATTAGTTTGCTTGGAAACAAGTGAGAGTAAGCAACACGAAAGGTATCTACCTCGACAAATTCTTTCTGACCAGGCAAACATGGGAAAGTGGATGTCAAATGATGATGATATATGTATAGGTTATATATATAATATAGAGTATGTATGTATGTATGCATGCATATATAGATCATATACATATGTAGGTCATGTACATATATATGGATTATAACTACTTTTGTGTATATATATAACAAAAGAAATTGGGAATTTTTGGTATTATCTATTCACCATTACAAATGTTTCATTTGCTAATAGGAATTACAAAGTTTTATGTGTTAGACATGCTTCAAAAGGAAACAGCTGAGATTTATCCCAACTACCTATATTATATATACATATATACACACATATATAGGGTATGTATGTATATATGGATTTGAGGTACTTATGTGTGTATGAAGTTACATGAAAATGTTATGTTATCTCTGTGCTAATACAAAATATGTTTTTAATTTTATTCCAGTGGTCAAATAGATGATCCGAGCTGCTGGTTCTGTGTAAGTATATTACCATTTCATCATTATCACAAAAGCTGTTAGTTACCTTGTCTTATCAATCATACTTTTATTCTTTTACTTGTTTCAGTCATTTGACTGTGGCCATGCTGGAGACCCACCTTGAAAGGTTTTAGTTGTACAAATCAACCTCAGGACTTATTTTTAAACTCTAGTACTTATTCTATTGGTCTCTTTGTCAAACCGCTAAGTTGTGGACATTCAAACACACTAATACTAGTTATCATGTGATTATGGGGGGGGGGGGGCACACACACACACACACAGACACAATGACATATACACACACTCACACACACATATATACACACAATGGGCTTCTTTCAGTTTCCATCTACCAAATCAACTCACAAGGCTTTGTTCAGCCTGAGGCTATAGTTGAAAACACTTGCCCAATGTGCCACACAGTGGAACTAAACTTGGAACCATGTGTTGGGAAGCAAGCTTCTTATCACATAGCCATGCCTATTTATGTATAACAAAATTATAAATAACTTGTTTTTCAAAATACTTAACTATTAGTATGAATTTTCTAAAGCCTTGTATAATATAATCTTTAAAACCTACCATGCACCTAGATACCTCTTGTGGTGCACTGTTTTAGTACTACTGATATAAGTTATTCTACCATAGGAAAACAGATGTGAAACTAAAAGTTTTAAAAATAAACTTGATGCCCTTAACCAAGCAGAATTAACTGTCTTGCCAAATATAGCAACAAAATATCACTTAGTACAGTTCTATATTTAAGAGATGAGGAATTATTTACATTATTTACATTTGACGAATATTCGTCCTCATCTTGTTTGTTGTTAACACAACGTTTCGGCTGATATACCCTCCAGCCTTCGTCAGGTGTCTTGGGGAAATTTTGAACCTGGGTTCTCATTCCTATCGATGCCCACAGGCATATGGCGTAGTGGTTAAGAGCGCGGGCTACTAACCCCAAGGTTCCGAGTTCGATTCACGGCAGCAACCTGATTAATAATAGTAATAATAATAATAATAATAATAATAATAATATAATAATAATAATAATATAATAATAATAATAATAATAATAATAATAGTAACATCGATAGGAATGAGAACCCAGGTTCGAAATTTCCCCAAGACACCTGACGAAGGCTGGAGGGTATATCAGCCGAAACGTTGTGTTAACAACAAACAAGATGAGGACGAATATCCGTCAAATGTAAATAATGAAAATATCACTTAAATCACACCTTGACTTCTTTGGAAAATGAAAGCTACATTGCATAATGTAGTCCTAGATAAACAAATAATTAAGATGGTCGTAGCTGAATTGCCTATGACTATTAGCCTGCTTGATCAGAGCCAAACAGTATCAGCAATAGGTATCTTGCCAAGATGTTCAACCTTCAATGCAACATATGCAGTGGTGGTTTCTCCCAAGTGAGCAATCAGTTTATATGAATGTACTTTATATATTGTCTCATCATTTCATGTTGTCCTTTAATTTTGATACCCTTATCCTGTCGAAGCATGAAGGTGCATGGTTTAGTGGTAAGAGTGTTGGATTCAGGATTGTAAGATTGTGGTTTCGATTCCTGGACTGGCTGACACATTGTGTTCTTGAGCAAAACACTTCATTTCCTGTTGCTTCAGTTCACTCAGCTAGCAAAAATGCGTAATCCTGTGACGGACTGGCATCCCATCTAAGTGGGGAATATATTCACCATGGAAACAGGGAAACTGACCCCATGAGTCTACATGGCTTCGGAAGGAACTTTACTTTTGTATTTTTATCATGCTGAGATAAGCTACTATTGTTAAACATTTCCCTGTCGTTGGAACTGCTCTCTTTATGGCAGTAGGTTCAACTCTTTAGCATTCAGATTATTCTATCAGATGTAATACTTATTCATTCACATTGTTTTGAATTATTCATGCTTTATCTTGACAGCAAGGTGCTTGGCATAGTCATGTGGATAAGAAATTGATTTCATAACCAGGTGGCTTCACGTTCAATCCCATTGCATGGAACATTGGGAAAGTGCCTTCTATCATAACATCAATGTTGACCAATGCTTTGTGGATAATGTCTGGCATTTCATTTCATGTTGCCTCAGTCCACTCAGCAGAAAATAAGTACCAGCAATAACTGAAATGGTTTGGTGTCCCTTTCAGGAAGTAGTCTTGCACTTACAGTTGCTTATATGCTTTAGAAACTTGAATAAGCTCCTGCCTGAGCCTGCAGGCTTGAGACAGATTTTAATTTTTCTTTGCCTCATGGAGGCAAAGTGGCCGAGCTCCTGGGTGCATGGAGGCAAAGTGGCTGAATTCCTTTCAAGTATTGGGCCTCATGGAAGCAAGGTGGCTGAGTTCCTTTCGAACGGGCCTCATGGAGCCAAAGTGGCCAAGCTCTTTTTGAGTGTTGGGTCTCACAGAGACAATGGCCAAGACCTTTGGTATTATGTCATGCTTGAGAAGAAGACCCATCAAGCCGAGCAAAATCGCAGTTGTGGCAGATACCAGTGTCATGCAAATGGTACCCATGCCAGTGGCATGTAAAAGCACTCATTACACTCTCAGAATGGTTGGTGTTAAGAAGGGTATCCAGCCATAGAAGACCATGCCAAATCAGATTAGATCCTGGTGCAGCCTTCCAGTGTGCCAGTCCAGTGAAAATTACCATTTAACGTCTGCTTTTCCATGCAACTATGCATTGGATTATATAAATATATATATATATTTTTTTTTTTTGCTTCTAGATTATAAAATTGACAATAGATGACTTTAATAATCGCAAACAGTCTATGCGAACCATAGAGAAAGCACAGAAAATGTACATTGAAGAGGTAAGTCAATTATTCTTAACTCTTTTTTTACTGTAACATTTAGAAACCAACAACATATTTAATATTCTACACAAGATAAAGGTAGGAAGTTGGTAAATCATAAAAGGGTCCAAAAATCTAAGTAGCTCAGAGGAAAGGCAAGGTCCCAAAAATGTTAGTCTTCATTCCTCCTTACAGCAATTGAGCTTATTAAATATTTCTTGGAATTCTGCTGTAGATTACTTATTGCCAATGTACACTGCTACTAGTTTCTTTGGACTCAGGAGTTTATCTAAAATGCCTTATGCTTATTCTTTTCCCATGATTTATTTGGAACAGGAAGGTGAAACCCATGACTTGTTTGAGGGTCCTCAAGATTTGTGAGTGGATGAGAGAAAGAGGAGAGATTATTTTCAGTATGGAGACTTGGCCCAAAGTTTGAAGATCATGCTTCACCACCTCATCCCATGTCTTCCTGGGTCTACTTCTACCACAGAAGTATTAAAGCAGTATTAAAGCTGAAGCATTAAAGCAGTATTTCTCAATCATGATCCATACGACCCCTGGGGGTGTCCATATAAGACTTTAGGGGATCCATGCAAGTAAAATAGTAAATTTGGGATTCACAGTGGTTCATTAAGAATCCATGGAGTAATTTAACTTTAGATGTATTTTTTTGCAAGAAGCAGTTAGATTTCTTCCTCTCACACTTTATATTGTTCAACCTACGAAAGTGAATGCATAATTAGCAAAATAGGAATTTTGATAGAAACATCTGTAAAACTAGTTTTTAAGCATCAAATGGCTATGGGGGTCCACCAGAATAGAATAGTAGTCAAAAGGGATCCATAAATAAAAAAAAAATGATTGAGAACCCCTGCATCAAAGCCTTAACATATATTTTCTAAAATCTGTGGCACATTTAAATACTCCTTGTAGAACACCATTATGCCATGATATATCATTTCAGAATCACTGCCTTGCAGGCTTAAATAACGAAGGAAAAAGACTGTAATATCTGTTACCCTTTCCTTATTTTTATCGCAGGATGATGATGTGGGCAAACGGGCACCTCGATGGATTAAAGATGACGCTGCAAGTATGTGTATGCTCTGTAGCAACCAGTTTACCACTTTCCGCCGCAGACATCACTGCCGAGCTTGTGGTTATGTAAGTATACATTTTACCATTCCTATGAGAAGTTGGAGTGCTCCCTCCATACTCTAAGTGTTGCTATTTCACATGGTTTCTCCTATGTTGTATATATGTGTGTTTGTGTATGATAATCACACATTGTCATATACTACATAAAGAAAAGACAAGGTGAAACTGTCAACTTAGGAGTGTGTATGTGTCTATATGTAAATCTGTGTGTGAAGTTGCATGCCTTGGTGTTTAGGGTATTCAGCTCCTAATCGTAAGGCCATGAGTTTGATTCCTCGCAGCACATTGTATCCTGGAGCAAGACACTTTATTTCATGTTGCTCCAGTCTACTCTGCTGGCAAAAATGAGTTGTACATGTATTTCAAAGGGCCAACCTTGTCACATTCAGTGTTATACTGAATCTCCTTGAGAACTACATTAAGGATATGCGTGCCCAGCTACTAGCATATCAATTTCATGTGCAGGCTGTTCCAACAGAGTGGCGGATTTTTTTTATATATGTGCATGTGTATATATATGCACACACACATACACATATATATGCATATATATATATATATATATATATATATATATATATATATATATATATATATATATATATATATATATATATGTATATATATGCATACATATGTATATGCATGTATATATATATATATGTATATATATGTATATATATATATATATATATATATATATATATATACATATGCATGTATATATATACATATATATATATATATATATATATATATGCATATATATATATACATGCATGTATATATATATATATATATATATATATATATATATATATATATGCATGTTGTGGCACATATAGTGGCACAAACTGGTGATTTTTGGAATATTTTTTGAACAAGTAATTCCTGTATCTTCACCTGATGAAAGTGTTTTTTTTCCACATGATGTAATATCTCTATTCAGCAATAAAAAAAAAACTCGCTGGAAACTGTTGTAGTGAATGAACCATTATCTATCTATTGTTATTTACTTATGTGTATGTATATCTATGTATTACACACAGAAAGAGAGAGAGATTGTATGTGAGTAGGTTGATTGCAAAAATATGTTCAGGAGAAAGTGAAAGAAGGAAGGAAAATAGAGAGAGAGAAAATACAAACAGTTGGGTGACAGATGTAAGCCTATATATATATATATATATATATATATATATATATAGTTGCCCAGGTTACTAGAAATAGTATCCAAATGACTTAAATAAAGAAGACTATATTTAACAATGCAGTCATTGCTATACAAAAAAGATGGCATAGTCATGGCTGGAAGAGTCTTGATCATAGGATTACTCAATCAGAGCTAACTGGTAATTAAACAACAACAATAACAATAAATATAGAAATTACTGTTATTTTAATAATTTATTCTTAATTAGTTTTAGTTTCGAAAATTAATTGCATCACATTGGCAGTCTATACATGTTAGAAATTTTGTCATACAAATAGTGCTGAAACACAAGTGATCTAAGTAATCTCATTATCAGACAATCTGTCAATGTGACAATCAAACATCATTCAATAATTTCTCTACCTAAGGCAGCAAGCTGGGAGAATTATTAGCATGCCAGGCAGACTGCTAAATGGTATTTCAGCCATCTTTATGTTCTGAGTTCAAATTCTGTCAAGGTCAACTTTTCCTTTCATTCTGTAGGGGTCAATAAAAAAAATACCAATTGAGCACTGGGGTTGATGTAATCGATTTAAACCCCACTCCCTGTAAAGTGCTGGCCTTGTGCCAAAATTTGAACTCAATAATTTCCCTCCCAAATGATGGTGGATAAGCAGAATTTCAAGATCATCATCATCATCATATTAATGTCCACTTTCCATTCTTACATGGGGAAATAAGGAATTCATTGAAGTACAATTTCTACAGTTGGATACCCTTACTGTTGCCAACACTCAGCTGTTTCCAAGTGCTGTAATATTTCCCTTTGTCTGGACATGTTTTAATGGGAGACTGGAAATGAATGACACCACTTGCATAACAGTAGCACACAATCACAACTAGCATATGATGCTAAGACAAGGAGACCCCCCCCCCCACGCACATGTCTGTATACTACGATTCACTGGTGCCATTTACATGGTACCATCAACAACCATAACTACGACTATGATCCATGGGTGCCATTTATTTACTAGGCGCAGGAGTGGTTGTGTGGTAAATAGCTTGCTTACCAATCACATGGTTCCGGGTTCAGTCCCACTGTGTGGCACTTTGGGCAAGTGTCTTCTACTATAGCCGCGGGCCGACCAAAGCCTTGTGAGTGGATTTGGTAGATGGAAACTGAAAGAAGACCGTCGTATATATGTATGTATATATATATATATATAATCATTATTAATAAATCATAGGGCAGCAAAAAGAAATTTTAGAAATTTAATTTACCACCAGTGGTCCAGCGAGAATAAAAATTAGTCTATATATATGTGTGTGTGTGTGTGTGCCTGTGTTTGTGTTTGTTCCTCCCAACATCGCTTGACAACCGATGCTGGTGTGTTTATGTCCCCGTAACTTAGCGGTTCGGCATAAGAGACCAATAGAATAAGTACTACTCTTACAAAGAATAAGTCCTGGGGTCTATTTGCTTGACTAAAGGTGGTGCTCCAGCATGGCTGCAGTCAAATGACTGAAACAAGTAAAAGAGTAAAAGAGTAAGGCACCGGCAACAGCCCAACTCTGATTTCACAGGTGCCATTTACATGGTACCAGCAATGGCTATGACTATGATTTCATGAGTGCCACTTACAGATATCAATTTTAAAAGAAATATAATGATTGTGCAATGATAACTGTAAAAAATTAATGTTTTATTTGTTACAGGTCGTGTGTGGAAAATGTTCATCTCGAAAACTTCCTCTACTGTACGATGATAATAAACTAAACCGAGTTTGTGACAAATGTTTTGAAATGTTGGATGCTGTTGTCACTAGGAACAACGGAGAATCCCCATATGAGAAGAGAAATATTTTAGAGGTAATTATACCGATACTTAATTTATTTTGGTTATTGGATAGATGTTTATTTTTTTTCATTTTTTGTTTCTTTTGGTTGTTTTGCATACATAAAAGATGGGATAATTAAAATTGGAAGCTTTTTGATCATAGGTTTTGCTCAGTCAAGGATGACTTTGTGCTAAACAACAACCACTATGCAGACTTTAACGATTCTCTCATTAACATTATTTCGATAATAATTATAGTTTTGGGTTTTATAAAACATACATTACCACCACCACCATGTTTGTCAAAACCTATACTCTCACCACTACTGCTACCTGTATTTTCACTATTGTCAATTCTACTATCATCATCTGCATCAATATCACCCACTGTACTTTCTTTAACACCACCACCACCATTCATTGTACCACCAGTACTACCATCAGCATCACCAATTGTACTTTCACCACCACCACCATCATTATCGCCTCTACCACTAACACCAGCTCATCCATTATTATATCTGTCAATACCGCCCATACCACTTTCACCACAATCTCATTATGACCATTCCTCACACCACAACAATATCACTACTACTACTACTACCTCACCCCATCACTTCAACCACTGCTATTAGTACCACCTGTGACTAATCACTACTACAAAATTCTTTATTTTCATCATTCAGGACTGATTTTTAATTTGTCTATAAGGTATTAGCTGAATAATGATTTTACATCCTAAATAAACTCTGAGTAAATACCCCAGTCAATTTTTAGCCATTGTCATCTCAAATAAACACACAAGTTCTCCTCTTTGATGTATCACAGTATAATATTTTTATTTTATTTTATTTTAATTAAAAGCAATTAAGAGTTAATTGAATGTGTGTGTGTGTTTTTTATGCAAAAATTTGTCTAGGAGTACTGTAACTCCTAATATATACTGATGCAGGTTAGCTGACAATGTCTCAAGAATTAGAGTCATGAAAAATTTAAAAACATAAAGACACTCAATCTATATTGTAAAGTTGCTAAGACTCTTCAAAGACCTCATGCAAGTTTCGAAAAAATAAAAAAAAGATGTAAAATTGATGATATTCTGTCATTTTTTATTTGTAACATTCTGTACTTTTCTTATTATTTCAGTGTAAAGCTACTGAACCTAATGTCCACTGTGGCTACCTACATATAAGTACAGACCATTGTAAGAACTGGTGCAGACGATTTTTTTCCGTGCATGACAATTTTGTCATGTACATTTTCAAAAGTAACCAGGTAATTATTGAATAGATTTCTACTTAAAAAGTACCCTTGCAGGTGCTATGTATAAAAGACCTGTGCAGGTGCCACATATAAAGCACCCATGCTGGTTACATGTACAGAACACTGATGCTGGTGCCATGTAAACAAACTCCCAGTACACTTTGTAAAGTGGTTGACATTAGGAAGGGCATCCAGCCCAAGAAACCATGCCAAAACAGACAATTGGAACCTGGTGCAGCTCTCTTGTTGGCCAGCTCCTGTCAAACCATCTAACCCATCCCAACATGGAAAACGGATGTTAAATGATGACAATGATTATTTCTGTTATTCTTTATTGTTGTTGCATTGTTGATTATAATAATTATTTATTTTACTATGTGAAAAATTAAAAACCAACCTAAAGGCATATAAGAGTATTTTTTTATGTCTACCCCACACTCTGCCATTATGCTATCACCTAAATTGAGAAAGAAATATTTAGCACTAATAGGATAAAAGGCAAAGTCAACCTCGGTAGAATTTGAACCCACTAAGCATTTTGTCCAGCATGCTAATGATTCTGCCAGCTTGCTGCCTTAGTAATAATAATGATGATGATTTCCTACACTGGTATATAATAACAAGTTTACTGGAGAGAATTGTGGTTTGCTGAATACACAAGTATATAACTGGTACTTATTTTATTGTCTGCAGAGCAGTGTAGAGTAAATATAATCCTGTTGGGATCTGAACTTTAAACAATATAAAGAGACTGTTATCATTTATTTCATATCAGTTACATATATTAGTTGATGTCCATAAACATCCTGCAGTATTATGCAGTGTCCCTTTCCTTGTTCCCCTCCTTTACTTGATTCTGCTTCTATAATAGCTAAGCTTTGTCTAAAATATATTAAATGATATTCATAATAGCTTTATAACTTATTGTCTTTCTTTTCATCCTCTTTTTCTTCTAGGATGGCTACGCTCTGTCAACAATGCCATTACCAGGTTATACAGTCACTGTGATAGATGAAAATGATCCTATAGTAGACCGAACACATGTCTTTAAACTTAGTCAAAGAGAACAGCAAGTACACTATTTTAAGGCTGAAAGTGACCAGCAACTGCAAAAGTAAGTGTTTCAGTAATCAAATTATTAATTTATTAAACAGTAGTTATCGAATTTATTATAAAGTTGCAGGCATGGCTGTGTGATAAGAAGTTTGGTTCTCAACCACATGGTTTCAGGTTCAGTCCCACTGCATAGCACCTTGTGCAAGTGTCTTTTACTAGAGACTCAGATTGACCAAAATCTTGTGAAGAAGCCCCTCGTATATGTGTGTATGTGTGTGTTTGTGCCTATGTGTCTGTGTTTGTTCCCCATTACACCACTTGACAACCAGTGTTGGTGTCTTTATGTCTTGCAGATTTCTTCAATAGAATAAGAGGTTCACTTCAATACAAATAACATAACAGAAGCACAGTCTCCTATTATTCTTTACCTTAAGAGACAATACAATTACTTAGCAGTTCAGCAAGAGACCAACAGAATAAAAAGAAATTCAGGGGTTGATTTGTTTGGCTAAAATTCTTCAAAGCAGTGCCCTAGCTCAATGGTTCTAAGCTGGGGTCCATGCAACAAAATGTTAAACTGGGGATCCAAAACAGTATTTTAAGGAGCTCTTTAAAAAAAATTTGCTTTAGATGTATGTATTGGAAGAAACAGCTGGGTTTCTTTCTCTAAGATTTTACATAGTTCAACTTACACAAATTGATGTGCGTAATACAAAATAGGAATTTTGAAAGAAGAGACTATAAAACTAGTTTTTAAACATTGGACGGTTATGAGGGTCCATGGATAAAAAAAAAAAATGGTTGAGGACCCCTGTTCTAGCTCTATGCTATACATTAACAACAGGTTTTGTTAATACATCCAGGAACTATAGATTCTATCAATCATTAGTCCTGTTGCTTTATTGACATGATTTACTGATAGTTTTTGGTAGAAATGTAAAGATTTTAAACTTTGTATTCTTCTGTTGAAATATACTGCATCTGTTTCAATTAATTTTGAAAACAATTAAGAATTTTGTATAATATCAATATTAAGATGGTGTTTGGAACATAAAATTAACAAGGAATTTTGATGGAAGGTTTTAATTCAAATTGTATGTAAACTTATATTATAAAACCAGGAGCAGCCTCAGGTAGGCTTGTATCAAATTGGTTTTAGTGAGTTAACTTTGCATTCTATCAGTTGTATGTGTGTTGTGTGTTTGGCATATTTAATTTTCTCCTTGCAAAATAGGGAGCTGCTATGTGGTTACTCAATTTGTTAGACTCAGCAGCCAAATCTCCCTTAAATCACATCCTGCTACCTTATGTAAAGAAAGGGACAAGATTAGATAATATTGTCGAGATATCTCTGAAAGAAAAGGGCTTACTCATGACAGTCACTCTTTGGTTATAGATTTACTGGATCAGAGTTGATATAGAATTAAATATTATGGCTGCATTCTAACCTGGGGCTGTTTCAAGAAGATCAGGCAAAGGCGGCTGCAATAACACCATCGATAAATTTCAGGCACATTTTCGACTTAGACCTATAATACTTATGCATTAATTTTTAATCCTTTAGCTTTCAGATTATTTATTTAAATGTAGTACTTATTGATTCACATTATTTTGAATTAATCATGCACTGTCTTGTAGCTCCAAGATTTCAATGATGTGATTGTTTATATTTAGAAAGACACTGTAGGATAAGTATGAGAGGCTACATCTAACCAGTTTGTGCATAAAAGAGGTAGAATGTACGGGCTGGATATAGCTGGTTTGAATGCTAAAGGCTTAAATATATCCATCATTGGTATTTTGCCATTAATTGAGCAAGGATCTGACAAGTTCTTTTATGTTTTACTTGTTTCAGTTATTAGGCTGTGGACACGCTTATTTGAATGAATTGACCCCAGTACTTTATTTTTATTTGTTAAGCCTGGAACTTATTCTATCAGTCTCTTTTGCCGAACTGCTAAGTTAAGGGACATAAACACACCAACACCAGTTGTCAAGCAGTGGTGGGAGACAAACAGACACACACACACACACACACACACACACACACACACACACACACACACACACACACATATATATGTCGGGCTTCTTTCAGTTTCCATCTACCAAATCCACTCACAAGACTTTGGTCAACCTGAAGCTAAAGTAAAGGACACTTGCCCTAAGTGCCACACAGTGCAACTGAACCTGGAACTACGTGGTTAGGAAGCCAGCTTCTTAACCATATAGCCACACTTACGTCTAGACAGCCATGCCAGCACCTGATAATTTTCAATAAATTTAATTTTTAAAATATTATTGTTGTTGTTCAAACAGTCACCGTTATATTAGAATAAAATATTAATTAGTTTCAGTTCAAATTAATTAATTAGTTTCAACCTTAATTTTTCTCCTTTTCTTGTGATTGTGTTTCTTTATTCAGGTGGGTAGAAGTTCTGCGAAAAGTGGTTATTCTAGAACTGCCAGATTTTTACATAAAGGAAGAAGCATCTTTGAAAATGGATCAAGTAGACAGCCAAAAGGAAAAGAATCGCAGGAGCTCTTCATCAAGGAATTCTTCTGATAATTGAATTGGGATTGGAAATTGGGGTGGGGTGGGTTTGGGACAAAAACCAAAAAACCAAAAATAACAATCAAACATTGTTTCAATTATTTTGTTGTCTTTATTTGTATGCCCATTTATTACTACTACTACTACTACTACTACTACTACTACTACTACTACTACTACTACTAGTCAACTATGGATCATCTACAGAGACATTCAACATTTTAGAAAACCAGTTCAGGGCCCAACCCCGAAATCAAAACACTCCACTGTCTTATATTAAAACAAGGAGAGACACATGTAATGATTAATTAATGTATTTCAATATACTTACTTCTTTTGACCTTTTTTTACTAGTTCCAGCTCAAGGGCTGTGGCCATGCTGGGGCACCACCAACAGCATACTTCACTAGACAAAAAAAAAAAAAAAGGAAATGGATGGGATGGTCATAGTTGGAATGCTGTTGATCATAAGTTTAGTCAATTGGGTTTGACCTGGGGCTGAACAACAACATCTAGTTTACTACTATTACTTTTGATATTAATATTAATACTGTTGCAGCAGTTACTACTACTACTACTACTACTACTACTACTATTTAGGTGGTGGAATGGCAGAACCATCAGAGTATCGGTAAAAAAAATACCTTACAGTATTTGTTTTGGCTCTTCATGTTCTGAGTTCTAATCCAGCTGGGGGTCAACTTTGCCTTTCGCCCTTTCAAGGGTTGATAAAATAAAGTGCTAGTCAAGTACAGGGGTTGAGGGTATCAACTTAACTCTTCTTTTTAAAAAAAGAATTGCTGGCTTGAGCCAAATAGAAAAAAATAATAAAAGGAATGCTACAACTACTACTGTTACTCTAAAAAATTGATCTTGTTTTGAATTGTCCAAATTATTAGTTTCTCATAGAAAAACAAAAGTGCTAAAAAAGTAGAAAAAAAAACACAAAAAAGAAACAAAACACACAAAAAGAAATTCATGGGACCTTTCTTGTCTACAGACATCACCATGACTGTCTATTGTATCAAGCCATCATAAGTTGTTTCCCTTCCATCACATCATCAGAATCATGTTTTTTTATATATATATATAAAAAGAAAAAAAACTCACCCTACTGTTTTGCATGAATCCTTCAGGAATCTTATTATTTCTCTGTTCTTTTGAGAAATATAAATTATATTTCAAGAATAATATAATACCAATGTATGTATGTATTTATGTTCTTTTGGTTTTATTTGCAAATATTTCTAATGGAGAAAGAGCCAATCTCCAACCCGGAAACATGGCTTCTTTCATTTGAATTCAAACATCACCTAGGTAGTTATTATGTGTGTGTGTGTGTGTTTGCATGCATGCAGGTCATTGCATGTGTACATATGT
This sequence comes from Octopus bimaculoides, assembly GCF_046866305.1. NCBI lineage: Eukaryota > Metazoa > Mollusca > Cephalopoda > Octopoda > Octopodidae > Octopus > Octopus bimaculoides. The sequence goes on from NC_142932.1 coordinate 80,113,160, forward strand.
ATACTTTGACTTATGTATATATACGTTTGCATGTCTGTATGCGTTTATTTGTACATACTGCTGGCTAAAGTTCTGGATTTTTTTTTTTTGATTTTTTTTTTTTTACATATTTGTTATAATTTCATTAACAGCTTGTAACTGCAATTTTCTAATTAGCTGTGTCCTTTCTGGTTTTGTGAAGCCTAACTTCTCAAAATTGGTACAGGGGCAGTTAGTGACATAATCATGTACCGCATTAGTCACAAATGTACATTTAAAATTACAGTCCAGTATTAAAATTAGAATATGTGCCAATTTCTCATGTTCTGTGAATGTCCTGTGGTGATTAATGCTTATTAGAAGCTGTTAAAGGGATATGATTTGACATATTGGTTGACTCAATTCTAAACTTCTATCTCCTTGTTTTTCTTTTTAGATAAAGGCAATTGATATCACCATTGATATGGAAATAGGCAGTGGTATTTATTAGTGTCTGAGGTTTTATTATCAGTAGCATTGATCCCTTCTATTTAGTAAACCAACTGTTAATTTGAGTATCGGTACAGAAAACACATATGTTGTAGACTATTGGTTTATTGTGTGCAGAGAGCTTCAAGGGCCTTATTTTGTTCCCCGAGATGTAATATATCCTGGATATATGATCCTTGTGGCAAATGTCATCATAGGATATAAATTTCCTCATCAGATATAGGGAAAATAGTCAGGCTATTGAGAGAGAAACACTAGTTTGCAGTTGATAGATAGATGTTTCTACATTCCTACCTGCAATCAGATAGGAACATCTATTTTATCTAAACTTTGTACTAATATTATATGAGAATGTCATAACCAGGTTGTGGCTCTTTCTCATATTAGTCGTATTTTTGGGATATGCTTTCAATGCATTTTCAAAAAAGCTTAGTATTGGGTTAATGTTTTTGTATTCTTGTAGCCCAATCACACACCTTACTTTTCACATTTCTTCAATAAAAATAAGGCATTCACTTCAATACAAACAACCTTACAGAAGCACTGCCTCCTGTGATTCTTTACCTTAAAAGGCAAAATTACTTCCTGCATTTAGTTGTCTACAGCTTAGATTATTGTCTCAAAGTGCTTCTAACATATAAATGAGGAGGAAAAAATTGAATGCTTTCTTTTTAATCCTGCCAGACTTTAAGCACATTCATTTTATGACATTAGACTTCTGCTTGCACAGTTTCCATTTGAAGCTGGGTAAAGGGATATATAAGGACCTCCTGAGAATATAGATGTTCATTTCTTTCTTTCTTGCATTAATGTTACATGTTAATACATTGCTCTTTCTTGCTTTTCCCAATCTATATATACCTTATAAGAAACCCTACTAATCTTGTTATTTTTTTTTCTTCTGGATTATTGTCTGTGGTACTATCATTGATAGAAAGCCTGCGTCTATTATCTTAACTGCTAGCAGTTTAGAGGTATCAGTCTCTTTCCAGTGGTGATTCCAGTCTTATTAGTCTTTAGTTCTGATTCTATATAGGTGGTATATGCCTTTTATAAGAATTTACTAATTAGACTAATAATTACAACAAGCTGATGGATTGGCAGAATCGGTAGAACATTTTGTGGTATTTAGTTATGACATTTTACTTTCTGAGTTCAAATTCCACTGAAGTCAACATTTTGCCTTTCATCTTTCCAGGCTCAGTAAAATAAAATACCAATCTAAGTACTGAAGTTGATGTAATTAGCTACACCTAAAATTTGAGGTCATGAACCTATAGCAGAAACCAGTATCAATAGATTGGGATGATACAATATACTTTTGAGTTTAAACATCACAGTCAGCATTTTATCATATGTTATGTTGAATTTAGATTTGTAATATTTTGTAAACTTAAGTCTGTGAGTTGGCAGAATTGTTAGCATGCTGGGTAAAATGCTTAGTGGCATTTCATCCATCTCTACATTATGAATGCATATTCTGCCGAGGTCAACTCTGCCTTTCATCCTTATGGAGGTCAATAAAACAAGTACCAGTTGGACACTGGGGTTGACATAATCAACTTACCTACTTCACCCAAATCGCTGATCTTGTGTCAAAATTTGAAACCAATATTTTGTAAACTAAACACAGGAATAATGAACAGTTCTTTTGATTAATGAAGTATTAAGGAAATCAGTATCATTAGTTGTTGTCCCCTCATATCTAGCTTAAACCCTGACACATTCTAGTTATTATACATATATGGCCCGGGGTTGGAGACATCAGTTACAACTCCCACTCCTTCTGCAGTTGTACTCTAATATTCAAGTTAGCAGGGTGGCAAGCTGGTAGAATCATTAGCACACCAGGTGAAATGTTTAGCATTATTTCGTCTACCGTTACGTTCTGAGATCAAATTCCGCTGAGGTCGACTTTGCCTTGCATTCTTTCGGGGTCGATAAATTAAGTACCAGTTGCGTACTGAGGACGATCTAATCGACTGGCCCCTCCCACAAAATTTCGGGCCTTGTGTCTAGAATAGAAAAGAATATTAAAGTTAGTGTCAGAATCATATCATGCAAAGAGGAATAACAACGATCTGAAAGTTATCTCCCTTGGCGATCACTGTCCTTTTTATCCAATTATATGATGAATGATATTGGGACTATACTGTTACCACTATGGGTAATATCAAACAATGTTGCACCTGTAATTTATTGATAGTTAGACAGTCTCGTTGTTGTTGTTTATATAGTTATCATAAATGAGAAATGTCTTTCTTTGATTTTTTTATATTTTGAAAACTAGTAAACATTTCATTATTTTTTTATAAGCATCATAAAATTTGAAAAAAAAAAATAATAATCACTGCAACATATTACCACAGTGACAAAAGTATATTCACAACATCATCCATTACTATATGAAGGGTATGTGTGGTAAGAATCTGGGTTCAGTCCACTGTGGCACCTTGGGCAATAGTCTTTTACTATAGCCTTGGGCCAACCGAAATCTTGTGAGTGGATTTGGTAGACAGAAACTGCGACAAACCCATTGTATGCGTGTGTGTGTGTCTTTGTGTCTATGTTTGTTCCTCTACCACGACTTGGCAACCAGTGTTGGTGTGTTTGCATTCCCATAACCTAGCAGTTCAGCAAATGAGCTAATAAAATAAGTACCAGCCTTTAAAAAAGTACTGGGATCGATTCATTCAACTAAAATAAATTGTTCAAAGTGGTGCCCCAGCATAGACTCACTCTAACGACTGAAAAAAAAAAGGATATATATATATATATATGTGTGTGTGTGTGTGTGTGTGTGTGTGTGTGTACATACACTTTTATAAAAAAAAGTGATGATGTGACTTTGAATTTTTAGTCTGCTAGCTTTCATCAGACTGTCTGATGAAGGCTGGCAAGCCAAAACTTCGAAGTTACTGTCACCCCTCTTGTAAAAGTATAATAAATATGTACTCTACAGAAAGTATTCAGTTTAATGTTAAATTGTTTTTATTCTAACATTAACATATATGTACACACGAGGCATATCCATGCTCTGCAAGATATTTTTCACCAAAAGTACTTATCAAGTATTCACACAAATTATGCAATTTTTGAGACCATGAACAAGTAAATACAGTGCTAAAAATAGAAAGAGAGAGTCAACATTTGATAAATGATATAAAGGAAATATACACGACCTGACCTTTGTAGCAAGTCTTCCAATTATTTATATATGTGCATTTGTATGTATATGTTTGTGTATATGTGTCTGTGTGTATGCACACACCCTTTAACCCTTTAATTAAGTGTCAAACACTCAAGATAATGTTATCATATGCTTCAGACTTCTGCACAGTATATGTGATACATGTTTGTATTTATGTATGTATACATGTGCATGTATGTAACCTTTGAAAAGTCTTGTTAATCATTATGGTTTCATCGAAATAATGACTTCGTAGAATGCCTATTAGTCAACTGTGTAATGTTTCGGAGAACTCCATTCTCCTTTCTCTATGTAACTGCCAGCCAGTTGTGTATAATTGGATTACATTTCATTGTTTTACCAGTAAAGAAGTTAAGGAGTATTTTCAAGTAAACTATTAACACCTTTTGATTTATCATTATTATTATTATTATTCACTCCTCTATATAATTCCATTTAGCATATCAAGTTATTACTAAATATTTAATTAAATAAGGAATGTAGCTCACTTAACCATGCTACCTCTCACTTGTATTAAACTTTCTTAATGTTAGTACTATACTGTATATGTATTTGAAGCTATCTTCCATTTTAATTAGTACTGCTATAATGTTTGGTTAATTAGATCATGCTTTCATTTGTGTATTCTTACAAAGGCATAGTTGACACAATGTTGGTCATTGGGGTACTACTAGGAATATTTTTTTCTTCATATATCATTCCTAATGAGACTATTCCTACAGAAGCTACAGATTATATTTACATTAACAGCAACAACAGTCCCAACTGAGACTCATTCAACACCAGTTTGCTACCTTAGTTTGCTAGCAGCTCTAAAGATAGTATGCATATAATTTTATACAACTTGGATAATCTATTAGATGCAGTTGCTGCTAGATCAGAGAGTTAAGGTAATCTTAATTTCCATTTATTCCTAATCATAACAAACATGGAAAACGGCTGTTAAATGATGATGATGATATCTCTGACCAAACATAACAACCAATGGTAATTCCTATTTATTCTTAAAGTCCATGGCCACACACAACAGACAATTATGTGCAAAAATCTGGTGAAATATTGAAGAAAATATACATGCATTTAAAATATGTAGATACTCCATATTCTGAATTTGAATCTTGCCATGTTCTTCCAACTCTTCAGTGTTAACAAAATTCTTATCAGTTATAAACTAATTTTGTTTCAATCAACAATATTGCAAGTCTCCTCAACAAAATGCTGATCTTGAGTCTAAATAAGCTGTCAATGATACCAGTTAAATATTGGCTGATCTTTACAGAGTTAACAAAGAACCAACAGCAAAATTTAAAAACTAGTTTCACTTTTTAACAGAAGTATTTTCATTTGATTTAGGACAATAACGTCTTTCAGGAAAAACCTCAATGATTTGCTAATCTATGCTCCATTGGGGGAAATTTGAAGATTTGGATGTAGTAATATGTGTGTGTGTGTGTGTGTGTGTGTGTGTGTATGTGTGTGTAAATCTTGAACTGTGAGAATGCTCATTATTTTCTTTAAATTTTTGTTATACTCCCTAGAGAGCCTGTTTCATTCAAAAAGATCAATTTAGTCTGCTATTATCTTTCACTGTTGTATTTACTGTAAGACACTATTGTAATTATAATGCTATTATTTACTTTTATATTAGGTTTGATTATTATTATCATTATTAAGGCAGCAAGCTGGCAGAATTGTTAGCATGCCGAGAAAAATGCTTAGCGGCATGTTGTCTGCCTCGACATTCCAAGTTCAAATTCAACCGAGGTCAGCTTTACCTTTCATCTTTTCATCCTTTCGGGATCAATAAAACAAGTACCAGCTAAGCACTGGGATTGATGTAATCAACTTACTTACCATTTACCCCGAAATTGCTGGCATTGTGCCAAAATTTGAAATCATTATTATTAAGAGGGCAGTGAATTGACAGATTTGTTAACACATTGCACAAAATACCTTGTGGCAATTTGGTATGGCTCTTTACATTCTGAGTTCAAATTTCGCCAAAGTCAACTTTGATCCATCCCCCTGGGTCAGTAAGAGAAAGTACTAATCAAGTACTGGGATTAATTTAATCAACTAAAACCGCCCCTCAAAATCCCACCCCTTTAAACAGTTATTATTACTATTGTTGTTATTATTATTATTATTATTATTATTATTATATGCAATTGTAAATAATGGCCTTTATCTTAGACATTTAGTACTGAGAGACAAACCCAACAGACAAACTTATAGCTCCTTGCTATTGAGAGATCATGGTTAGACATGGAGTTTTATTAGTTCCTCTTGCATTTAATGAAAGAGAGATTGAACTGCAGTGGTAGAGTGTGGTGTAAATGGCCTGAAATAAAAACACAACTACTTATAGATATAGATATTAAATCACACACAATCATGCTTGAACATGCACACACACATATTTGGACAGTCTCTTTGTTTGATATGACAGCTGTTTACTTTATTGTAGTTGTTTAGATGTCAGATAGCTTAAGGGTGATCATAGCTTGTTTCAAATTCTAGTTGTTCTCTTGTAACTTACAGAAAGACCCTTAAAGATCTGGTTTCCAATATCTACATGCAAGTCTACTTCACAGTAAATCATCACCGGGTTTCAGTATCTCATTATTAAGACTCACAAGGTTATACATTTCAGAATTTTACACAAGACTTTGCTCAATTTTACTGTAATGGATAGTCATGATTAAAGGCCTTTATTACTTGTCTGATTAATCTACTCTGACTTGGAGCTAAGAAAAAATTAAAAAAAGAAGCACAATGCCATCTGTGTTCCTACCCAACAACGAATCCTTCACATCAGTGATTCTTAATCCTTCCTCTCTCATTTATTTATTGCTTCAGTTTCATGTACTTCATTATTTACCCACTTCCATACAATATATACACTAAACTGTAAAAGCCTGTCACTGCCAAAATATCATCTTTAAGATAGCTAATATGTATGTATGTGTGCGTGCATGCATGCGTGCACACACACACACACACACATATATATATATACACATATATAAGTGCAGTCATGGCTGTGTTGTAAGAAGCTTTCTTCCCAACATAGTTCCAGGTTCAGCCCCACTGCATGGCACCTTGGGCAAGTGTCTTCTACTATAGCCTTGGGTTGACCAAAGCCTTGTGAGTGGATTTGGTAGATGGAACTGAAAGAAGCGCATTGTATGTATATATATATATATATATATATATATATAAATACATATATATGTGCATGTGTGTGTGTGTTTGTCCCCCACCATCACTGCTTGACTACCAGTGTTGGTGTGGCTATGTCCCTGTAACTTAGCGGTTCAACAAAATAGACCAATAGAGTGAGTACTAGGCTTTAAAAAAGTCCTGGGGTCGATTTGTTTGACTAAAACCTTTCAAGGTGGTGCTCCAACAATGACTGAAACAAGTAAAAGAAGATATGTATGTATATATATATATATATATATACATACACATACACACACACACATACTAGTTGTCTCTTTGGATTGTTTTATCATATATAAAATCACATGCATACATTCACACAAATGAAAAATATAGGCATAATAATGAATCATAATGTAAAAATAATTTTTTAAAACTATTTAAATATTAAAATTTGTGTCTCCACATGTATTTAGTGTCTACATCTTCACAGTTATGCAAGATTATATTATATAAGCTTTACTCAGTGGTATAGAGCACTTTGTAGCAGTCACTATATTTCTTTCCATATTGGTTACCTCTGATGAGCGTAGAGTTATATAATCAGATTGTTACCCTAGTGCAAAACCAGTTGGTAAGATCAGCCGTGATGGATATATATATATACAGATAATGTACCCACTCTATTGACAGATATATGAGGGCATCTTTTTCATGACTTATGGACTTTTAGATGAATTATACACATATGTATATATTATGTATCATATATAAGTGTGTGTATGTGATATATGCCAATTCATGGAATTACACAAGTAGAACAACAGAATCCTGCTGTGTTGAAAGATAACATTTTCAAAACTTAATATTCCTCTCAAGTCATTTTGTACATAATTATGGATATTAATGTATACATAGGAAGAGAGAATGGCAAATGTATTTATATACACACAAATATATAATGCATAATTATATGTTAATTAATGTTTATATACAGATATCTACATCTATCTGTGCATATATATACAAACACACACATATATATATGCATAAGCACCAAAACAAATTGACAACATAGTCCTGCTCCCACTCCCATCTTCAAGAAAACTCTTACTAGGAATTGCAAGCTAACGAGTACTTTTCTATACAATGTTTTAGGGGTAGACTTAATATGTAGCCTGGGTTAACACCATCATAACTAGACCCTTGGATTATTTTAGTCCACCATGTTGTAAATATTTGGGTTAGATCTATCTGAGGATAATTTCTGTCTCTGCTCCTCTTGCATTAGTCATGTAGGCCCTGGAAAATGTCATGGGTGCTATTACTCTTTGACCATCACTGCTAAGTCATGTTAAAAAAAAAAAAAAGTGAAATGTCAGTGACACCTGCTGTGGTGTACATACAAACGTACAACTTCATGAACACAGATATGGTTGTGTAGTCCAGAAGTTTGCATTGCAGACATGCTGTTTTCAGGCTTGGGTAAGTGTTTTCTATAGTCTTGGACCAACCAATGCCTTGTGAGTGAATTCAGTAAAGAGAAACTTCTTCAGAAAACCTGTCGTGTGTGTGTGTGTGTGTGTGTCTGTGTGAATGTTTCTATGCCATGTTTGATATGGCTTGAGTGAAGTGATACTGATGGTGACATTCCTTTGTTGATTTTTATGTTTGTCATTTTGTGCTTTTGAAGATTTGTGGAATAAAGAATTCCATTACTTGGAAAACAGGTATGGGTTGGCAATAAAAAGAAGAGCGACTATCTTTGATAGATATGCAGAGAGTATACAGCAACAATCATCATCCTCATTGTTTAACGTCCGTTTTCCATGCCGGCATGTGTTGGACAGTTTGACAGGAGCCGTCCAAGCTCCATTTGTCTGTTTTAGCATGGTTTCTATGGCTGGATGCTGTAAAGACCTCTCAGCTGGGTGAGGGAGCAAGGGCATGGCCATAAAAGACATGCCTGTATGTATGGATGGCTGCAATTTTAAGTATATATATATATATATATATACAGGGGTTGGACAAAATAATGGAAGTATCTTAAAACTTTAAAACAAATTTATTTTAATATGGAGCAGGACCGCCTTTGGCAGTAATTACAGCTTGAATTCTATGAATTTGTACAAAGTTTGAATTGTTTCCAAAGGAATTTTTGTCCAATCTTCAGCTAAAACAGTCTCCAGTTCTTGTAGTGATGATGGTGGAAGATATCGACTCCTTACTTGTTTTTCTAAATTACACCATAAATGATCAATAATATTGAGATCTGTGGTGAGCTGATAAGATGTTCAACTTCATTAGAATGTTCCTTGTGCCATTCAGTAACAAATTTAGCTGTGTGAATTGGTGCATTATCATCCTGAAAGATTGCATTTCCCTTTGGAAACAGTTCCACAACCATAGGATGAACTTGATCAGATAAAATGCTTAAATAGTCTTGACTATTAATTTTGCCATGAAGGGAAACCATTAGGTCGACAGATTTCCAAGATATAGCCCCACCCAGATCATCACAGATCCTCCTCCATGTTTAACAGTTGGAAGAAGGCAGTCTGGGTCAAATGCTTCTTTTGGCTGTCTTCACACGTATACTCAGCGAGTGGTCAGAAATAAGGTAAACGATGACTCATCCCGAGAAAATAACATTCTTCCACTGCTCTAGGGACCAATTCTGCAGGTTTTTACTCCACTCTAAACATTTTGCAACATTTATTTTTGAAAGTAGTGGTTTTCTGATTGCAGCCCTCCTGTGAAATCCAGCTTTCTGCAGCTCCTGGCAAACAGTTTTTGTGGAAACTGGGTTCTCGAGGTAGTCATTAATTTCGAGGTGCAGTAATTTTGGGAGCTGTACTTTTGTGATCCTTTCTAACAATCTGCATGAGTCTGATGGTCCCTATCTGAAAGTTTTGGTTTTCTTCCGGAGTTTTGTTTTGGCAAGGAGGTTTTTCCCTCTTTCTCAAAGGCTCTCATTATTTTCAAGACAGTACTTCTTAATACACCAAACATTTCGGCTGTTTACATTACATTAGTGCCTGCCATACAAGCACCAACAATTTGACCTCTTTGAAAGTCCAATAGATCTGTCATTTTAATGAATTTTAATTACCTTTTTCTGATGATATCTGAAAAGAAACAGCAATTTTAGCAAAACATATTAAGCAACACTAATAATAAATCAAAAAACATAAAAATATATAAACTTTTGACAGTTTTATAGATATTTCAAAATTATGATGCTATGATGTTAGGTGTTTCCATTATTTTATCCAACTCTCTGTATATATATAGATATATATAGATATCTTAATCATCATCATTTAACATTCATTTTCCATGGTGACATGGGTTGGACAACTCAACAGAAGCTGGCAAGTTAGAGGACTGTGTAAAGTGGTTGACATTAGAAAGGGCTCCATGGTTACCCTTCGTAATGCCAACTACTTTACAAAGTGTACTGGGTGCTTTTTAAGCAGCATCAACACTAGTAAGGTCACCAAGTGAACTCACCAGATGGTATATAGTTTCATTTCCCCATTAGAGTATTATATTCTCTTTTTATTTGTTTATTCAGTTATGTAAATAAATTGTTACATGAGGAAGTTTAGTGCCTTGAATAACAACATACAGGAACCTCTAGGTGGTTTCTTGACCAACCTGTTAGATATAGCAGCCAAATCTCACTCTAATTACACCTTATCTTAAAAAAAAGGTAATGATGATGGACAATATAGTCCAGAAATTTATGCTAAGTAAAAAATGGTGAGATGGCCATGGCTAGATTGAGGGGAGGGGGCTAAACAACATTGCAGTGCCTACAGCAAAATATAAAATTGTGGCTCTTTCCTTTAGGACACTTTTGCATGTCCAAGAGACTGAGAAAAAAAGAGGGTAGATTGTAATGCATAAATGACTGTTAATCTTAAGTATCTAACCAGGTTTGAAATGGCAGAAGTGAAAATGGGGATGGGCTGGGGTCATCACTTTCAATTTATCAATAGAAATTTCCTGCCAACTAGTTTTTAGTGCCAAACAGATAAACAACAATGAAATAGCAAACAAATCTCCCTCAAATTACACCTTGCTGTCTCACAAAAATCAGAAAAAAAAATGGAAAAAAAGAAAGATACATTGGATAATGCAGTTCTTAGATGTCCAGAAAAAAAGATGAGATGGTCAAGGGTGGAAATACCTTTCACTATAGATTTGTTCAGTCAGAACTGACCTGGGGTTAACAATATTATTTATCTGTGCCAAATCTTGTAAAAATAAACTAAATTGTTATATCTAATCTTTATATTGTTTTAATTATCTAATTAATGACAATCTTGAATTACTATCCTAAAATCAAAGTCTTCAGCAATGTTCCATGAAAGCAATATTACATATTTTTGCAACAAAAACATTCTAACAGGAACTGTGCCAATGTGTTTAGTGCTTGTCACAGTTGAAAAGATAATACTTTCCTTGGACAGAGTATCAGTTCATAAATGGGTTTTGATCACAAGGGGATGTGAGTTTTATTCATTAAGCTAATGAAATTCTTGTCAGTTGTAGTATGATACCACTTCTTATAACAGAGATGGGAATTTGTATGTTTAAACTGCTAAAATGAGCAGCTAAATCTCACTCAACTTGCACCATACCATCTTAAATATGGAAAGGGTTGAGTGGATCCATAGTCTTGTATCTTTGAGGGACATGACAACATTCTGGTGCTGGTACCATAATAAAATACTCCCAGTATATTCTGTAAAATGGTTGATGATTAAGAAAAGCATCAAGCTGTAGTGAATATGCCAAAATGAAAGGTTCAAGCAAGGTGATAGTTCCCCAACCTGTTTAAAAACAGGGATTGAATAAGAACAAACTTGGCTTGTGATAACCTGACCAACTCATGCCAAGATAGAAAGTAGACATAAAAAAGTGATGAGGATGAGGATGAAGAGGAGGCTTGATGGGGTGGAAGGAATGCTTTGATAAAATATAGCCAATAATTAAATAAGCAAAAATATTTTGACACAAAATTTCCTTGGAATTAAATAATAATAATAATAATAATAATAATGGTTCTAAATTTTGCCACGAGGGCAGTAGTTTTGGGGGAGGGGATGAGTTGATTACATCAACCCCAGTATTCAACTGGTACTTATTTTATCGACCCCAAAAGGATGAAAGGTAAAGTCAACCTTGATGAAATTTGAACTCAGAACGATGTGATGAGGAAAATACTGCTAAGCATTTTGTCTGGTATACTGACGATTCTGCCAGCTCACCACCTTAATAATAATAATAATAATCCTTTCTATTATAGGCACAAGGCCTGAAATTTTGGGGATGGGTAAGTCGATTACAGTGACCCCAGTACTTGACTGGTACTTAATTTATTGAACTCTAAAGATTTTGCCAGCTCACCGCCTGAATAATAATAATAATGATTTCAAATTTTGTCACAAGGGCAGCAATTTTGTGGGAGGAGATAAGTCAATTACATTGGCCCCAGTATTCAACTGGTACTTATTTTACTGACCCTGACCATAAGACGGATGAAATGCTGCTAAGCATTTTGCCCAGCATTGCTTCAAGTTTTTGGCACAAGGCCAATAATTTTAGGAGAGGAGTTTAGCTGGTTACATCGACCCAATGCTCAACTGATACTTATTTCATCACCCTGAATGGATGAAAGGCAAAGTCATCCTTGCCAGAATTTGAGCTAAGAATGTAGATACGGACAAAATGCTTAGCAGCCTTTTATTTGGTGTGTTAATGATTCTGACAGCTTGCTGCCTTGATGATAATAATAATAGGTCCTTATTTGTTTAGAAAGGTGATGCTCCAGCATGGCCAGAGTCAAATGACTGAAAGAAGTAAAAGAGTAATATATATATATATATATATATATATATATATATATATATACTGCATTCAGTCTCACACACATGCAAGCACACACACACACACACACATTAGCTCAAAGATTTGTGTGCATATTAAATTATTATTCCAAACAAATGGTATGTATAGATAGATAGATAGATAGATAGATAGACAGAGAGAAGGAAAGAGATAGACAAACATAATTAATTATACACACACAATGACTAACATAAACAATTATGATGTGGCTATATGGTGTTAACTCGTCACTAGATCCATATCTGATGACAAAAGTTCTGCAATAGTTGTAGATCTCTTTATCATTAAGCTATTATTACAGTGTGAATGGGATTAGACTTTTGTACCATAGTTCTATTTCCTCAACCAATACCTAAATTGCTACTAGCCAAGCCTAGAACCAATATTTAAATAATTAACAGCTAGTCTTTGAATCAGTATCTTGACAGGTGTTGTGTGTTTTTGTTGCTTATAGTTCTATAACCAATGAAATTTTCAGTCAAAACAGAAACATTATGAAGCTTAAATCACCTTATTTTAATGAACATATTGAAAGTATATTGTATACATACAAACCTTATAATTAAATCCACAACAGAATCAATAATCTGTATAAATTTAAAACATTCATAATTTATGAACATGGAAATTAAATATTTCATTTAAGTATATCAAATATACTTTAATACAGAAATTCTCTCTCTTTCTAAAGTTGTATCTATCTATCTTAGGTAATATAATGAAATCGTACTATATGTGGCACAACACTATACAGCCAGCTAAGTTGAGTCAGAAATGGTTACAATTCCAAATTAAAGCCAATTTATGCTGTCAATATCTCACTGGCCCACATCTGTAGTTTTGTTACATTGTACCTAAGCAAGAGATTAGGTTAGATTAGCAGAATTGCTGCAGTGTTGGACAAAATGCTTTGCAGTGTTAATTAGTTCAGACTTTTTACATTCTGGATTCAAAACCTATTGAGATGAGTTAGTCCTGCAAGGTCAATAAAATACAGCACTGGTCAAACACTGGGGTCAATATAACCAACTAAACTCCACTCCCTGACCTTTTGCCTATCTAATATGAAATTATTGAAGCAATGAATTTGCTAACTCATTAAAACACTGGACAAAATACCTTTTGCTATTCCCTCTTGTTTTCCAAGTTATGAATTCAAATCTCTCTAAGGTCAACTTCACCTTTTTATCCTCTTAGAGTCAATATATTAAAGTGCTAGTCAAATACTGGTGGGTAAATGATTACTGTAATCAACTATCCCCCTTCACTCAAAATTTACTAAATTAGAAACAATTATTATAATTAGTAGTATTTTAGTGAGTACTTGTAGCATGAGAAAGAAGTAAGCTCCTTCACAAATGGTGTTTATGGACTGGTTTTAGTTTGTGATTTAAATTTAAACATTTTGCAACTCTTAAAAATGTTAACATTGCTGAGTAAAGCAAGGATATAGTAACTGAACCTCCCTTTCTCTCTGTTAGATATGTGGAGTATTTTACATATATGTATGTCTATGTGTGTGTATGTATATATATATATATATATATATATATATATATTAGAAGAAAAAAGGACAACAAACACCAAGGCAGTTAATAAAGGAATAAAATAGTAGATAGAAGAATAAAACAGTTTTACTCTTTATTCTTCTATCTACTATTTTATTCCTTTATAAACTGTGAATTCCATGTCTAGAACTTTCATACATACTCACCTTGTCTCTGATGAAGGAATACCCAGTGTATGGAGATGCTAACCTAGCACTTGGGATATCCCAGAAACAGCTGTAATACATCCAATAATTAATTAATTAATTAATTACCTCAAATTCACCTTACTCTAATTAAATATTTTAAATGATTTGAGATACTCATCCTGCCTTAGTTTTGTTGTCCTTTTTCCTCTAATATACACCTGCTAACTCGGAAGCCTACTATGGATCCCTAGCTCCAGCCTCAGCTATGAACTTGGAACCTAACGGATAACCAATTATAACGCTGACACAGCATACTTATTCATTTAGGTCACCAGTGGACTAAACCTCTCATATCCTATACATATATATATAACAGAATACTTTACAAAATATCAAATCTCTTTCTCTCTCACTCAACTCGCACGCCTCTATTGAGAAAATAGCAGTCAATTCTCTTTCAAAACTACACCCTACTATCTAAATTAAGTAAAATATACATTATATAATGTAGCTTCACAAAAAAAAAACAGGATGGCCACAGGTGGAATGCCTTTGATTTGTTCAGTCAGAGCTGACCAGGGTGTAAATAACAGCAGCTGTAACACATGATATAGACATCATTATTGCCAACGACTTTAATTTAACCATGTTTTATTCCTTTTAATTTAGTTTCCAAAATGTATAAATCATTACAAACAAAATACTATAAAACTTTGTATCGTTAGGTTTGAAATAAACGTACACATCAACAGACCATCATTACAAACTTTAATCACACTTAGATCACTTTTACTCACATTCAATCTAAGTTGGTTTTACTTAGCCCTTACATACTATGTTTATTCGATAATTATTAAAGCCCAATTACCACACTGCAAAAGTCATTACAGAGCAGTTTATCTCTTCATTCTTACAACACAATTTTGCTCTCACTCAGTCATAATTAACTAACCAACATTTAAATCCTGTTATTACAGACTAAATTACTCCATATTAATTCATAATCATTACAAACAACTCTCACCTGCAATCAATTATAGCCAAATTTTTACTTAGAATCATTTTCTTTACAAATTTTTATTTTCCTTTAGAATATTGTTATTTTTAAACTAAATCAAACGAAGCCAAACTAATTCTGTTCATTAAAAACATGTCTTTATATGAGCTGTTTATTATTATTGTTAATTATTATCACCAAAGCCATGCCAATTACTGTTACTCATTATGTTTTTTTATATGTCTTAACATCTCACCACTTCAGTGTTGTGCTAATGTCTTGTTTAAATGTATGTCTTTTCCTGCAAGTCTCAATTATTTGTCAAAGAAGAGTGAAAAGAAGTGTGTGATAAAGAAAAAAGAATAATAAATGACTTTAATGATAATAAATGAAGAATACCAAAATACTGATTTTTGCCTGCCTTCATTTTATGCATACACACATTATATACAGTGTGAGCCAAAAGCCACACACAAAATAAGTTCAATGTTTTTACAAATGCATTCTGGAATTGTCAAAGGTATGCATCAATTCTTCTACAAATAAATAAAATGATGAATATATATGAACTTGTACATGAATAATAATAATAACGGTTTCAAATTTTGCCACACGGGCAGCAATTTTGGGGGAGGGGATGAGTTGATTACATCAACCCCAGTGTTCAACTGGTACTTATTTTATCAACCACAAGCAGATATACCCAGTGTTGCCTGGGTTAAAGAGAATAATTAAATTTAAAAACACCGTCTAGATTACGCAGGTCTTAACTGCTAGTAGCTGAGATACCAACTTTCTACATTAATAGCTCTCTAATCATCCTCGCTGTCACCGTTGCTGCTTTCAGTGTCGGATACAGAAATATCCGATTCATTATCGTTCACCACGTGCTTTTGTCGCTCATTCATTCTTTTCTTCGATATCTCGATATCTTCTGTTGAAAAGCCTTGAAATTCAGAATCACTGCTTGATAGCATGAAACTCCTCTTCATCTTCAAAGTTGAAAAAAATTAACGCCGTAAAAAATGTGGAAAAAATATCTTCCAAAATTCACTGAGTTCAAATATCACGCCAAACAATGTCGGATACAATAACTCAGCTGTTTGCAAAGTGAAATCAGGTGTTTTAACAAATGTACTAACAAGATTTGGGTTCATTTAAATAACAATGGGTAATCTCGGCTGGGTTGGTCTTATGAACCAAAAAATTTTTCGGACGGCTACGGCCGGGTTAGTAACGAAAGGGTTAAAGGATGATGAAATAGGACTTCAGTGTAGTTTATCAAACAGTTTGAAAACTTTGTTCAGTGGTCACTATCTTAGAGAATAAATCTGGACTGTAATAAAGAAGGCACTTGTCCCATGAAAATGCAAAAATTCAATTTTGAAACCAACTCAAATAAATACTTCACTAAATTTTAAATAAAATACTATAAATATATAGAAAAAAAATGGAAACTTGATTAAAAAGTAAAAATATTTTATTCATTTAGTTATTATAAAAAATAGAATTATATTTACTAAGTGAAGAAAGAAAAGAATTGTCAAAATGGGTAAATATAAATAAAAATATGTAAGATCATCAATATAAAAACACAAACTCATTAAAATTGATATATGAATTTTTTTGCTCTGTGAATGGAAAGAACTATTTTTACTCTATACACCCATCATAGAATCAATTATATATATATATATATATATATATATATATATATATATATATATATAGTAGCCATCAACTTGTTTTTTGATAATAACCACTCTCTTAATTCAAAAATATCCCTGCAGCAGGTTTGATAGCTTTTCTATCATGGGCCCTCAAATGATAACTAAGTCCTGATTTTATTTTATAATTTTGTGACAAACATAGTGCATGATTTTTGTCAAGAAACATACCAACATCTGTTTTACCCTTGTGCATTTGTCCAAATGAATTTTCAACATCATACATTTGAAAATCCACATTAGAATATTTCTATCTATCTATCAAGACACACACACACACGGGCATACATATCTACCAATTTATATAAAAATAATAATCCTTTCTACTATAAGCACAAAGCCTGAAATTGTGTGGGAGGTTAAGTTGATTACATTGACCCCAGTGATTGACTGGTACTTTTTTCATCAACCATGAAAGATGAAAGGCAAAGTCAACCTCGGTGGAATTTCAACTCAGAATGTAAAGCAATAATAATAATAACCTTAATCTTATTGCATGCAGTGCTAGGAAAAATGCAGAGTCTAAGAACCATAGATACACAATATTCTTACTTGCCAGAATTTAAATGCCACTAGCTCTATCTGTGTGTTACACAAATGGATTATTATGACATAAGAGATGGTAGAGTTGTTGAATGGCCTCAGACATGACGGTAGAAATGAACTAAAGATCCAAGGAATGTAAATCTCAGAGACTATTTATTTAGATAGGGTGAAAAAGATGAACATGGTAGAAAAAATCATAAAGCTTTATAAAATGCCGATAATATATATAAATGTTGTAGATAGAATCATAATTTGGGAAAGGCATATACAACCCAAATTCTAATTTACAAATTCCTTTATGAATTATAAAGTCTGAACAGAAACAACCAGTTAAATATTTGTTGAACAGGCTTTACATATGGGGGAGTTTTGGGACCCCACCAATAATATATGAAGCAGAATTCCTACACAAACAGCAATATCCATTCATAAGTCTGAACCTTTAAATAAAGTCAAACTAAAAAATCATTTATACTAGTTCATGGCCTATTGCATTATACCTGGAATAAGTAATATTTTCTTGCACTAAAATATAGGTATATATGCAGGAAAAAATGAAAGAGAAGCTAAAAGGATTGTATTCGTGTCAGAGGAAGATGTTTTTTTAGCCAAAGTAAAATTCTTTCCTTGAAGATTACAAACTGTACAGAAAATGTTAATTTGTATATATTTTAGGACAGCCTTAGAGAGAAGTTATTACTAGGAGGTATGGAATGTAGAAAGAAATGAAATAGTAGAACAGTATTAGGGAACAAAAATTTTCCATTGTGCATCACTAGAAAACATTTAATAATCACATGGGAAGGGGAAACAACTCTTGCAATAAGAGAAATAACCCATAAAGACTACGTTATTTAATAAAAGCGACCCCTACATTACTTGAGAAATTCAATAACTAAATATTCTGACAATATTTGGTCTTTTCTCAGTCAGAGAATATTAATTATTCACTCCAGTTTAGTATTTAGTGCTTATGTTTTTGCTATCTGCAGCGTGTGTGTATGCGTGTGACAAGGGTCAAAATTTTGGTGCATTTGCACTTAGCAAATTTTTGGTAAGTAAAATAAAATCTTGGCTCTTGATTCACTTGCATAACTTTATACATACATGCACAACACAAATATATATACATCCACACATATATACACACAAACACAGAACTATTCCTACGTGATTGAATGAGTTCATCTCTAAAAGTTTTTGTAAAAAGAAATGATGTTGTTAAAAGGCTACATATTTTTCATTCTCATAATATATAGGAGAGTACTCATTGTTCTATACGAAATATGCTGACATAGTGTTAAGAGCTTAGAAATTCTGATCCAAAAAACAGGAGTTCAAAACTTACACTGACATTACTTCTAGGAGAGACAGAAGGAAAAAAGAAATTACTTATGGCTGACCAAAAAGAATAAAAGAAATCCAAACATAAGCAAAAAAATTAATAAAGAACTAGATAAAATATTGATTGAAATAAAATCATTGATAAGGTATGAAGCTGAGGTATTGAAGTTCTATGATTTGATACTACAGTTAAGATGGTAACATTTTAAAATGTAACAGATATAAAAATCTATAGTAATTATTTACATAAAGAGGTCTTACAGAGTTTGTTTTTGCTTGTCTTTTTTCCCCTCTTCAGATTTAAATTTAACACACACCAAGACACAATAGGTTTTATCAAAATTTTAAAATAATTACTGTCATTCTTCAATATCAGAAAGGTATTTTAATTTCAGAGCCAAGCCATAATTATAGTCTTTGTTGGCATCCACACTACAATACCAATTCGTCAATATGGCGGATGCTAAAAATTCTTTGGAGAAGAGATGTCCAACTTTAAAATAAAATCATGATAAAAAATATGTACAGTACAAGAGTTATAGTTCAAAAGAGCTAATGTCACTCAGTTCTAAAGTCTTTGAAACTGCTTCATCAGGTTTTAATTCTAAGACTATGTTTGTGTTGAATCTGATCAGATAAGAAAGAGGGTGTAAAGTTGACTTAGTAGTATACTTAAACAGCACATTGTTAATGCGAAAGTTGTCCTGGAAGTGCCAGCTAGCAGAGCATGGGTTGTCAGGGGATTATACATATCCCCTTGCACTTGACCACCTGAAAGAAAAAAAAGAAAGAAAATATCAGTTGCTTGTAACTATATGTGTACACACTCGCACACACTAACTAGTAGAGTATAACATTTTTGTGAAAGATACCTAAAGTTTCATGTTGGCATAAAAAAAAATACTATCAAAAATTTGATGCTATTGCACAACATTCAAATTCTGATTGCATCACATTTTTATGATAGCATAAATTTTCTGTCAATATGTGACGTTAAGTACTGTAATGAATTCTGGCTGAGCATTAAGTCATCATCATTTAATGTCCACTTTTCTATGCTTGCATGGGTCAGACAGAATTTGTTGAGGCAGATTTTTTTTTACAGCTGATACTCTTCCTGTTCATAACCCTCCCCTGTTTCCAAGTAAGAAATTATTTCCTTGACGCTGTAAAAGACTGGAAATGAACATACCTGCTTGTATGACGGTGGCACTCATTTACAACTATTTTATGATGCCAAGACACGGGTACAGACATATATATTTATACATGAATACACACGCACGCGCACACGCACACATCAGGCTTTGTTTCAGTTTCCATCCACCAAAGCCACACAATGCTTTGGTTAACTGTAGTGTGTGTATTATGTAAGTTGGTAGGTAAATCCCAGCTGTTTCCTCCTTAACTGGGGCTGTCTGTGCAGCTCCTGATTTTATCTATATATAAACACTTCATCCAAATGTAAAATTTGTTATCATTTAATTTCTCTCTCTGAAAAATTTCTAATAGAAAATTCCTTAGAAGTACATCTAACATGTAAAACTTTGTAATTCCTATTAGCAAATGAAATGTGTGTAATGGTGAATAGATAATACCAAAAAATGTCCAATTTTCTGTTATGTTATATATATATATATATATATATATATATATATATATATATATATATATATATCATCATCATCATCATCATCATCATCGTTTAACGTCCGCTTTCCATGCTAGCATGGGTTGGACGATTTGACTGAGGACTGGTGCAACCGGATGGCTACACCAGGCTCCAATCTAATTTGGCAGAGTTTCTACAGCTGGATGCCCTTCCTAACGCCAACCACTCAGAGAGTGTAGTGGGTGCTTTTACGTGTCACCCGCACAAAAACGGCCACGCTCGAAATGGTGTCTTTTATGTGCCACCCGCACAAGAGCCAGTCCAGGGGCACTGGCAACGATCTCGCTCGAAAACCCTACAAGGCCAGTCAGGCGGTACTGGCAACGGTCACGCTCAAGATGGTTCATCTTATGTGCCACCCGCAAAAGAGCCAGTCCAGGGGCACTGGCAACGATCTCACTTGGCTTGCCGGGTCTTCTCACGCACAGCACATTTCCAAAGGTCTCGGTCAGTAGTCATCGCCTCGGTGAGGCCCAATGTTCGAAGGTCTTGCCTCACCACCTCAGCCCAGGTCTTCCTGGGCCTACCTCTTCCATGGGTTCCCTCAACTGTTAGGGAGTGGCACTTTTTCACGCAGCTATCATTCATTCTCACCACATGTCCAAACCAGCGCAATCATCTCTCTTGCACACCACTACTAACGCTTCTTATGTTCAGCTTTTCTCTCAAGATACTTACACTCTGACGGGTATGCACATTTACATTACACATCCAGCGGAGCATACTGGCTTCATTCCTTGTGAGCTTACGCATGTCCTCAGCAGTCACAGCCCATGTTTCACTGCCATGTAGCATGGCTGTTCGTACACATGCGTCATACAGTCTGCCTTTTACCCTGAGTGAGAATCCCTTTGTCGCCAGCAGAGGTAAGAGCTCTCTAAACTTGGCCCAGGCTATTCTTATTCTAGCAGTTACACGTTCAGCGCACCCACCCCCACTACTAACTTGGTCACCCAGATAGCGGAAGCTATCAACTACCTCTAGTTTTTCTCCCTGGAATGAGATAGAAGTTGTTTCCTGTTTGTTTACAGTCTTTATTGCACCTGAATATCTGCCACATACAAAGACTAACTTTGTAGTTAATCTGCCTTTGATATTGCTGCACCTCTTTTGTGTCCATAGCTTGCACCGGGTACATCTTATAGAGTTACTACCTACTCCTTTACTGCATATTGAGCAGGGCCATCTACCTGAAGGGGTTTGTGTTTTATCTACCTTCCTACTTATTAGGATTTTGGTTTTTGCTAGGTTGACTCTAAGGCCCTTCGATTCTAGTCCTTGCTTCCACACCTTAAACTTCTCCTCTAGTTCTGATAGTGACTCCGCAATTAGTGCAAGGTCATCAGCATAGAGGAGCTCCCAGGGGCAACCTGTCTTGAATTCCTCTGTGATCGCCTGGAGGACTATGATAAATAGGAGGGGGCTGAGGACGGAACCTTGGTGGACCCCTACCTCTACCCGGAATTCATTACTGTACTCATTTCCAACCTTCACCTTACTGACAGCATCTCTGTACATGGCTCGCACAGCTCTCACTAATCATTCTTCTATCTCAAGTTTCCTCATTGACCACCAGATAAGGGATGGGGGGACCCTGTCAAAGGCTTTCTCCATGTCAACGAAGGCCAGGTACAGAAGTTTATCCTTGGCTAGATATTTCTCCTGCAGCTGTCTCACTAGAAATATGGCATCAGTGGTGCTTTTACCTGGAACGAACCCAAACTGCATCTCGTCTAAATTGATTTGCTCCCTAATTAGTTGGGCTATGACCCTCTCCGTAACTTTCATAACCTGATCTAACAGCTTGATGCCTCTGTAATTATTAGTGTCTAAAGCGTCACCTTTACCTTTGTAGCAGTTGACTATGGTGCTGCTACACCAGTCATTGGGTACGACTCCTTCGTGTATCACCTGGTTCGTAATACGGGTGACTAGGCTGTAGCCAACACTGCCAGATATTTTGAGCATCTCTGCAGTGATTCCTGATGGGCCGGGGGCTTTCCCTGTCTTCATACTCTTAATTGCTTTATCTACCCTGGTACTGTCAACTCGGATAGCTGGTCCCTCTGTTGGATCGAGATACGGCAGGCTCTCTTTCTCCCATTCATTCTCTTTATTAAGCAATCTATCGTAGTGGCATCTCCAGACCTCTTTCTTTGCAGCCTCATTTAGTGCAAGCGTACCATCATCCATGCGAACACATTTCTCTCCTACAACATCACTATTCTCTCTCCTACACTGTCTTGCAACACGAAATACCTCGAGTCTTCGGTCCTCACGGCGCAGAACATTGGCAAATCTTTTCTTATCTGCTTCCCCTCTGGCTAAATAAACCTGTCGCCTAGCTTCCCTTCTGGCAGATTGGTACAATTCCCTGCTACCACCGTTCTTCCAGTCCTTCCAAGCCTGTTTCTTTTGTCTAATAGCCCCGTCTACATCCTTGTTCCACCAGCCACAGATCTGGTCTGTGTCTCTCAACAGGTTGTCCCGCAGAAATCTCCAATTGTCTTCCACGTTGTATGATGCTATATCCCCTTCTATTTCGTCAAATGCTTCAAGTAACTTGTCTCTAAATCTCTGTCCATTTGCAGGGTCTTTAAGTTTCCATACCCTTCTCCCCCAGGCCGGTCTACTTCTGGGCACCCATATTGCCTTGATCTCGAAGTCGCTAACTACTAATCTGTGTCGGGGTGTACATTCTTCGCCAGGGAGGGTTTTGGCATTTATAAGCCTCCCTCTTTCTCTAGTTCTGGCGAGGATGTAGTCGATTTGGCTAGAGTGTCTGCCGGATTGGTAGGTGACTAGGTGACAGGCAGGTTTCCTGAAGTTGGTATTGCAAACCATAAGATCAGTTGCATCACAGAACTCCAGCAGTCTGGTTCCCTCCTCGTTGCGGGAACCGAAGCCATAGCTTCCATGTATGCCATGGAAGCCTCCAGCACGACGTCCGACATGACCATTGAAGTCACCAGCCACAAAGAGAAGGTCTCTGTCTCTTGTCGACGAGGTAGTTTGCAAGAGGGTGTCATAGAATTGGTCTTTCAGCCCATCCGGGAGCCCCGGTTGAGGGGCATAGGCTGAGATGACAGTAGCTAGCCTATGATGAAGCACTAGTCTAATCTTAAGTACTCTGTCACATACTCTAACTACCTCGATTACCTTATCAACCCATTTCTCTGCTAGAAGTATTTCTACGCCCCCGACTCCGTCAGTGTTCCCTGCCCAGAAAAACTTGTACCTGTGTTCTTTGCCTGTGAGGAACCTTGCAGAACCTCCTCTCCATCTTACTTCTTGGATGCAGCACAGATCTACGCATCGCCGTTCAAGCATCTCAACAATCTCACCAGACCTACCTTTCAGCGTGCCGACGTTGAGAGTGCCAATCCTGACAGTGTGGGAGGAGTGGGCCCGTGTGACCCTGGGATGGGGGTAAGCAGTGTCGTGAACCTGAAAAGAAAGCTTGCATTTGGCAGAGTTCATAGACAAAAACAATACCTACAACCTTCATATACTACCCAATCTTTATGCGCTATAAGGTCGATAAGAGGGGGGGGGGGGGTATATATATATCCATCCATTGTGAAACTGTATTACAAAAAATCACTGATTTACTTTTAACTTGTATTATTTCTTTCCTATATTGCTATCACAATGTTCTCTGTTCCTTGGATGTATCTAACTGTATGACTGTTACATAAATATTTTAAATCTTCTTGACTATTTCATTCTATAATCTCAAGCTAAGAGCATTATTTCATTCAAAGTTTTGATTAAAAAAAAAAAAAAAAAGATAATAAAACCTGTCACAGTTAAAAATACACTCATATTGGTTATTTTTCATTTTTTTTTCTACATCTTGCTTTAAAATATATTCTGTAATGAAGACTTGTCAAATGTAGTCTCATTCAACATGACCAAAAATAAAAAGCACTTCACTTTCCAACACTCATGAGCAATTAACAAATCTAACGATCAGTTTTCTTACAAATGAAATACTCTAAAATCTTTTGTGATAACAATACATTCTTCAAATAGAGTGAAATACATTAACTAGCCATATAGCATATAAACATTTGAAGCTTTTACAGTGTTGACTCTTGACTGCGATTAACCCTTTAGTGTTTAAACCGGCTGTATCCGGCCCAAATATTCTACATTTTATGCTCAAACTGGCCAGAACCAGCATCTCACACCTACCCTGCAATGTCATTCTGAAAATAAGAAATTACATCTTTCCTATCTTGAAGCTACAAAATAATATCAGATAAATTTTTTTAAATGTGAATAAATAAGGATTATTTTTGCCAAATTAATCTGAACGCTAAAGGGTTAAAGCTTATTCTTTTCACAGCTGAGTTTGTTTTACATGCACTAAGACTGAGATTTTGCTTTAGAATCGAAGAATTATTCTAGAACAATATCTCTTGAAACACCTAAAGTAGGAAATTTGCATTAATTACTCACACATCACTAAAGGAGAAACCAGCATGTTAAAATATTCTACACTACAGGTGCAGGAGTGGCTGTGTGCTAAGTAGCTTGCTTACCAACCACATGGTTCTGGGTTCATTCCTACTGTGTGGCACCTTGGGCAAGTGTCGTCTTCTATAGTCTCGGGCCGACCAAAGGCCTTGTGAGTGGATTTGGTAGACGGAAAACTGAAAGAAGCCCGTTGTATATATGTATATATATATGTGTGTGTGTCTGTGTTTGTCCCCCCAACATCGCTTGACAACCGATGCTGGTGTGTTTACGCCCCCGTAACTTAGCGGTTCGGCAAAAGAGACCGATAGAATAAGTACTAGGCTTCCAAAGAATAAAGGTGGTGCTCCAGCATGGCCACAGTCAAATGACTGAAACAAGTAAAAGAGTACATCTAAGACAAAGCAGATAAGCTGGCGCATTAAGTTTTTAGAAGGTCTATTTGATTCCAAGTTCAATACCAGTGTGTGACATTTTAACCCCTTCGTTACCAACCCAGCTGAAACCGGCTCTGGCTCTGAGTACAAATGTCTTGTTTTCATAAGTTTTGAATAAAAATCTTCCACCAAACCTTAGTTACAATTTATGTTTCTAACACTAGCTGAATGGTAACTAAGTTATTTTACTAAATTCTGTGTTATATTTAAAGTAATTGAAAGAAACAGAGCATCTCAAAATAAATACAGTAACGAACGGGTTAAGCAAACATCTTCAGCCAACTCGACATGCAAAGACTCCCATGATACAGACATCAGAAGGAGGAAAATAGGAAAAGGGCCAACTGAAGAATACCATGGGCTGAATGTTCTAAGAAGACCTTAACCCTTTAGCATTTAAACTGGCCATATCCGGCCAAAAGTATTCTGCCTGTTTTATGTTAGAACTGGCCAGATCTGGTCTCTCACACCAACCCTACAATATCATTTTAAAAATTAGCAGCTACCTCATCAAAATCTCATAGCTACAAGATAATGCATGATTAGTTCAAAACAATGTGGATAAAAAAGCATCAATTTTGGCAGAATAATGCAAACACTAAAGGGTTAAACACTCAAAAGTAGATAAAATCAAAAACAACTGTAGCAGGTCACTCATTGTGGTGGAATCTTGTTTCTTTGTGTCTCACAACTGGGGGAGGATTAGACATAAAACATCTACCAAAACCTTGTGAATGAAATTTGGTAGAAAACTGCATAGAAGTCATCCAGAACATTTTTTCTTATTTATGGGTGATAAACTTAATTCATCATCTCATCTAACACTAACACCAGAGTGATAGCTTCAGCAGAGTTGTGTTGTAAGTATTTAAGCCAAAACTCTTGTGTGAAGTTAACTTCTATCCATCTTTCCACCAGTTGCAGACATCCTGAAAAAATAGCAAGGGTACTTCTCCTCTTCTTCCTCTAACTAAAAGTGAGAAAAGTTTATTTGCCACATAAGCAAGCCTTTAACCACTGAATTGCCATTTAACTGGTATCATCTTTTTGTTCCTCAAGAGGATATAACAATGATCTCTGTCCCTGGGATGTTTCACATTGCATGTGACCCTATTTTGAATACGTTGTAATCCCCCTTGGTATGCTCAAATTTTCTTCTGACACTTCCACTGGATCCCATTCAATGCTGAAACATGTTGCTGATTCTTATTTTAGCACACACAAAGTATGCGTAAAGGTCAAAGTTTCAACTGAGTAAGGGAACAAAATCTGTATTTGTAAATTGACTTACCTTTTGTTATCGTAAACTGAGTGACAGGTGAACTCTTTGCTCCTTCACCCCCACGGCTATAGCCAATGACACGTAGGTTGTATACAACCGCTTTTCTCAAATTTCTGATTTCTCCTTGAACTTCACGTCCCAAATCTACCTGCATTGCCTGTCGGATATCATCATTTACCAACCAGTATTTGACCTGTCAATGGAAAAAAAGGAAGAAAAAGCAGAAATAGGTTTTCTTAGTAGTAACAGTGGATTTCAATCATTCAACAATGAGAATTCAATTATTCAGTCAACTGGATTTTCTACTACTATTGATTTAAGCCCTTTCCCAGCAAATTTTTTTGGAGAAAACATTTCATTTTGAGACATTTTTTTTTATTGCTTTATGGGTTGAACGGTTTGACAAGAGCTGGTCAGCTGAAGAGCTGCCCAGGCTTCATGTCTGTTTTGGCATAGTTTCTATGACTGGATTCCCTTCCTAATGCCAACCAGAGTGTGCTGGGTGCTTTTACACAGCAATGGCATAGGTATATTTTCTGTGGCACTAACACCCATGATCCCACAAGATTAAGAACACTCAGCAAAAGTGGGATGCAGGGGAAATGCCTGTATGCAAGGACAACCATGCTTTTACTTAGCTTGACATGTGTTTTCAAGCACTGCAAACTGCTAGGAATCTTGCTCCCCTGTCATCCCCTCTGTGAGTCTCAATGTCTGTAGACACTTTTTCAACACTTTGTCCAACGCTTTCCTGGGTCTATACTTCCACATGTGTTGATCTCTATAATCAGAAATCAGCACCTCATGATACAACTGTCTTCATCCATATGCATTACATGACTGTACCAATGCAGTCTTGTCTCTTGATTCTCTGGTAAGATTTTCAACAAGTAGTATTGGATACAATCAGTTAAAAGAGTTAAGATATTATAATAAAAAAACATAAGACTCTTTTGGAAGGCAGACAAACCACAAATCTCAGAGTATAAGGATGGACAAAATGCTTAGCAGCTAATGATTCTGCCAGCTCACTGCCTTATACAGTAATAATAATAATAAATAATAATATATATAAACATACATACATAGATACACACATACATACATTATATATATACATACATTATATATATACATACATTATATATATATATATATATATATATATATATATATATATATATATATATATATATACAGACAGAGAGAAAGTAGGAATTAAATAAATCCAGAATACCACAGTCAGCACTCCATGCAAAAACCTGGCTAACAGAATGTAAAAAGTGGAAAATCAGAATCCACAGGCACATGTTCAATGAAATTCACCAACAAAGTATTTGGTGCATTTTTCAGAGTATAACAATTAACAGACAAGAGAATAAAGATGATGTTATTACATAACTGTATTAAAGATTATGGCCATTTCAATAGGTAGTGGAACTACTTAATCAATTTACACTTTGGTTTATGCATATAAAATAATACAAGAATTGTAACTTTTAAGTGGTTTAACAAGAAAGTTGGTGGTAACCTTATTAATTAACTATTAGCATAATTTTTATATGTACAAACTAATGGGTAAATAGATAAAATGGTTCCACTTAAAAGTGAAATGATTATAAACTATAACAAAGGTATCTTCATTCTTTCATTCATTATACATATTTTGAAAATTTAACAAAAACACAACAAAAAGGAAATTCATAGCTACTTTCTCATCATTAATCGTCCAAAAGATCCTTACAATTTCATGCCTTTAATGTTGATATTGTTCACTTTTGGTGGCACTGGCAGTGAAAAGCCACTGGGAATAGCTAACAAGCGTACAAGACAAAGACGAAAACAAATACAACAAAATAATATATATATAAATATATCATCATCGTTTAACGTCCGCTTTCCATGCTAGCATGGGTTGAACAATTTGACTGAGGACTGGCAAGCCAGAAGGCTGCACCAGGCTCCAATCTGATCTGACAGAGTTTCTACAGCTGGATGCCCTTCGTAACACCAACCTCTCTGAGAGTGTAGTGGGTGCTTTTACGTGCCACCAGCAGGAGGGCCAGTCACACAGTACTGGCACGGCCACGCTCAAAAAGGTGTTTTTTAGGTGCCACGCTCAAAAAGGTGTTTTTTAGGTGCCACCTGCACGGGAGCCAGTCCAGAAGCACTGGCAACGACCTCGCTCGAATGATTTTCTAACGTGCCACCAGCACAAGTGCTAGAAGGCTGATAACGATTATGCTCTAATGGTGCTATTTACGGGCCACTAGCATGGAAGCCAGACAGCTGCTCTGGCAATGAACACGCTCGAACCTGGTGTAGCCATCTGGTTTCACCAGTCCTCAGTCAAATCGTCCAACCCATGCTAGCATGGAAAGCGGACGTTAAACGATGATGATGATGATGATGATATTGTTCTTAAGCAAAAATGTTATTGACAAGTTTCAGCAAGCTAAGGTATAATAAGACTGCCTTAACAAGCAGAAACTTCGAAGTCACTGTCAACAAATTTGTACTCTACAAAAGTATAGAGTAATCCATCAGATTAATGCAAAATTGCTTTTATTATAACTGAACACAAAAACAAATATTAATACACACACACACATACACAAACATCATGTTCACAAACACACACATCGAGTGTGTTTGTGAAATAACTGAATGTCATTGAAATGTTCTTTAACACCAAGACAATCCAAGAAACTGGTGAGTAATTTGCTGTATTCAATTCTTACCAAATACCCTTGCAGTGGTTCCTCATCACTCTTGGTGCTAACACCTCTAAACGTTACAATACAAGAATTAGAACCGAGCGGTAGGATCTTTACTTCAGTTGGATAGTCGTTCGGTGCTGTTAGAAAGAAAGAAATGTAAACTCTAAGAATTTCATTTGTGGTTCATTTTAATAGATATCAAATTGCAAAGTCAGATCTAAAGTAATAAGAAGAAAACAGTTTGAAGGTTTAAGTAAGTTTAGTTGCTGAAAAGAGTGAAATCATCTATGTTCTAGACACAGGTTTGTTACATAGAAAATTACCATTATTGCTTTCTTACTCATCCTGACTTTTGTTTCCTCAAATTCTGGATTTTACCAAAAATTAAGGTGTTTGGTTTGTCTTCATCATCATCATTGTCAGTTTTATGTTTTTTTTTTTCATGCTGGTATGGGTTGGACAAAACCTATTGAGTCAGTTTTCAATGGTTGAATGCTCTTCCTGATACCAACCCATACCTACTTTTTTAATAAGGTATATATATATATATATATATATATATATATATATATATATATATATATACACACACACACATATATTGGATCATCCCATAAATAATATGGTTTTTAAAATTGCATGAACTAAAAGTTGAAGGGGGACAGGATAAACTATCTGCATCAACTTGCTATAAAAGCATTCTCAGTGCAAGTTTTGAAGAGTTTTTCAAAGCTATAATGGAAGTGACAAATGAACATATTCAGCATATTTTGCTTTATGAGTTCAATAAAAGCAACAACGCAATAGAAAATGCAAAGAATATTAATGCAATATATGGGGACCAGACAATAAGCGTAAGCCAGTGTCAACAGTGGTTCCAGAAATTCCAAGCCAGAAACTACAGCCTAGAAGACAAGCCTCATCCTAGAAGACCTGTAGAGCTCAACAAGGACATCCTGCAAACTCTGGTGGAACAAAATCTCATCGTAATTGTCGAGGAACTAGCAGAGAAGCTTGGATTTGATCATTCAACCATTCATCAACACCGGCATGCTATCAGAAAAGTCAGCAAATTGTGTCAATGGATCCTTCACAAACTATCTGAGTCTAATCGCGTGAAGGGACAGAATGTGTGCTTTTCTTTACTGTCATATCTCATGAATGAACCTTTTTTGAACCAAATAGTGAATGGTGATGAGAAGTGGGTTCTCTATAAAAATGTCAAGCACTGAAGACAGTGAGTAGGTAAAGGAAAAACACCAGCACCCCAAGCTAAAGAAGGTCTTCACCCACATATGGTCTTGTTATCTGTTTGGTGGGATATGAAAGATTTAGTCCACTTTGAACTTTTAAACCCAAACCAAATGATAACAAAGGAGATCTATTGAGAGCAGCTTCAGTAACTCAAGTCAACACTAGAAGAAAAATGACCATCTTTGGTTTCGAGACAAAAGGTGTTCTTCCGTCAGGATAATGTTTGGCCACATACAGCAAAGATCACATTTCAAAGGCTGGAGCAGTTTGGATGGGGAACGATGCCCCACACACTATATTAGCTGGACATTGCCCCATCTGATTATCATTTATTCCACAATCCTCAAAATCATTTGGATGGAAAAAATGTGAATTTTGTAGATGAAGTCAGAACAGTACTGGAGGAGTATTTTTCATCATGGACAAGTGAATTTTGGAAGAGGGGCCTTGCAAGTCTACCAGATAGATGGAAAAGCATTGTAGAAAATGAAGAAGAGTATATTTTAGATTAATTTTCATCTTAATTTTGAAAAATAAAAGAAGTATAAAAAAAACATTATTTATGGGATGGCCCAATATATTCAATTGACTTTAGCACAAATATATATAGTTTAGAGAAGACATTGTATATGGGCTTCTTTAGTGTGTGAATAGATGATAAAATAAATTGAAGTCAACAAGGAGTGCAGTTAGACATCTATTGTTGACTCCAACTTATTCAAATATATATATTAAAAGTTACTGATTTTGGCTGTATTCAGCAAACAGTTGCAACTAGGAGAAGGAGGTGTTCATTGTAGATCTAACTTAGGGTATTTAAAAGCCTGGCACAGACCCTGCTGCAAATTAAAGTGGGCCACAGCTAATGAGTATGTTAACTGGTAGTATGACAGCCTCAGAATATAACAATATTGATTCCAACATATTTTGGGGAAAGGAAAAGTATCAACATCGCCACTTCCCATTGTGTTCTCCTTGTAACCACATGGCTGTCTTCCATGATGTCTACCAAGTCAGAAATCGTGGCTTGTAAAGCACAACAGCCAAGAGGAAACCATGTGCATATGGCTTTAACGGTTATATTCTGTAACCAAGACCTTTCACAACATACTGCTATGTGGTACAGTGCTAATGCTAAGGAGAAGAAAAACAAAAACAACAAGAACAATAAACAATGGAGCAAAGAGTAAACGGGTCTCAAATAGATAAGACCTTACGTTTATGATAAGTTTTAGCAAAGTATTTGTCACTGATTGGTCCAAATCCAGCACTGTTAAACACCATCATTCGGAAGTCATAGTAGTTGTTGGGTAGTAAGCCAATTAATAGAGCCTCCTCAGCTTGTCCATAATGTATAGCTTCAATAGCTCTCAGCTCATTTAAATTTGATTTCCAGTACTTTATCTGTAATAAAAGAAAGAGAATGCTCATAATTTAAACAATCTTAATGATTAATTTAGAAGACATTCAGCTCTGAGTAAAAATGAAATAGTATTAGATTCCTCCATTAAACATTCATATTCCAAAGTTTTTGGAGTATGAGTATTTAAGGGAGGAATCTAGAAGGTTGGCTGTAGTTTATACAAGTTAAATGAAAATTTCTCAGCAATATACAGCCTATTGACTCAGTTTTAATAGCAACCTTCACAAATTGTTCTAACAGCATTACTGATAAAAATGGCATAAAAACTATCATTTCTTAAACAACATAACCACTTATTCTTAACATCTTAATATCATAACAAATTAAATAAAAAACAAACCAATTAATAGTCTTGCTAAAATTAATTTAAAAGCAACAAGCTTTAAATAATTAGTTAAATAAATTGTATAAAATAATTAATTCAAAAACACAAAAAGGCCCGTAGTACCTTATATCCCCGTAGTTTTCCTTTTAATGACTTCCTGTCTTCTTTTACAGGGTTCCAAGTTACCTTGATAGCTGTGGCATTGTAAGCATACCCCTTTACATTTGTCACGGTAATTGCTGGTACTAAATGAAAGTAGAAAAAACAATTGTAGAATTAACATCCACAAGTATTTGCTAACCAAGGTTATTTCACACTACTTAACTAAGTTATCAATAGATATATCAAGTCATCCATCTTTCTTTTGTCAATATATTTATGCAGACAGATATACATCAACACACAGAAATCATGAAAATACATGAACCAGGCAGCAACAATTAAATTTTTATTTTTATTGTCTGTCACAATTATTCTATTATACATTTAAAATCTTGAAATTGCTTTCCGCTTTCATAGTCCCTTCAATAAATATGCACACACACACACACACACTCGTTTCTTCTCCTTTCAACAACATCATATCCTCTGGAATAAACACATCCACTTTCTCTCTTTTTCCTCTACCTTAGTGGTTCTCAAGAAGATCTTATCAAAACTTATCTGTAATAAATTAGTTGTACTTGTAGAATGCACAAATTTTTTAACAATTTTTTTTTCTGCAATTCCTAATAATATTTAATTATAAAAATATATAATTTTTTAAACATACATGGCTAGAAGGGTCCATCCAAGTAATATAGGAATCAAAGGGGTCCATAGGTAAACATGGTTGAGAAACACTGCTCTACCTCTTCCTTTAATTATTTAACTGCATAACATAGCAACAATTCCTTTCACATAGCTCTCATTTTTTTGCCTCTCTCTTCAGTTAACCAGATGACAGCATCATACATTTGGTCTGATATTAACATACAGATGACAAAAGTGGCAATAATAGTCAGCAATTATAAAGGAATGGAGTTAGTTGATTACACTGACCCCAGTACCTGTAATTTATTTTACTGAACCCAAAGAGAGGAAAGTCTAAGTTGTCCTTAGCAGGATTTGAATTCCATACATGAAGAGCTGAAACAAGTGTCAAATGCTCTAATCCAAATAACAATAGTTTCTAACATAGGCACAAGGTCTGAAATTTTGATGGGGAGGGTGGGGTTAGTCAAATAAAGTACCAGTACTTGACTGGTACTTTATTCTATCAACTCTGAAAAGGTGAAAGGTGAACTCGACTGAGACAAGACTCAGTACATACAGAGCCAGAACAAATATTGGTTTCAAATTTTGGCATCCAGCCAGTAAGTTCGGGGGAAGAAGTAAGTTGATTACATCAACCCCAGTGTTTAAATAGTATTTATTTCATCAACCCCGAAAGGATGAAAAGCAAAGTCAACCTTGGCAGATTTGAACTCAGTACATAAAGACAAATGAAATGCTGCAAAGCATTTTATCTAGCATGCTAACAATTCTTCCAGCTAATTGCACTGACCAGAACAAATACTGCAAAGTATTTGTATAGTTATTCTTCTAAATGCCAACAGTAATTTCTTACATAGGTACAACACCCCAATTTTAGGGGAGGGGTATAGATAATTTAACTGTTTTATTGTAAAATTAAATTTCAATGGTTATTCCAGTAAAGAATTGGTATTTTCTGCAAGTCATGTTGTCTCAATAAACTTGACATATCCCAACAAAAAATAGTTTTAAACATGACATTCCTCAACAGAAGATAGATTGGTATATAAAACTGCTTTCTGCAGTAAAAAGGTTAAATGGTCTCCAGTACTGACTGGTATTCAAAGTTGAATCACATCAGAAACCTAATCCAAATGCATGTAACAGAGTGGCCCTAACTAAAGGCACCCAATCAGACAATGGATTGTTTCCCCCAATAAGGCAGTGGGGTTACAATAGAATACACTATGCTTGCACTTGGCTGACTGCAATTAGGATGTACTCAAAGTATCTTTAGGGAGTATAGATTGCTTTAATTGTTACATCATCCACTAATTGGGAACAATAATAGTCAGAATTTAATGTCTGATTTTGTGGAAGTAGTTCATAATACACAATGTCCTTCCAACCACACCGGATACAGACCAGCTTTTGGAGAGATTGAAATCTATTCATCTCATTTTCTCCAGAACTTTTTTGTTCTACATTGTTGTAATTAATCCATTTGTCATCACACATGATCATTCTTTTCAAAAATGGATAATTTTTGTTTCGTCTGAGCAGAGAATCGCAGATGAAAATGCACTCTACTAAGTTTTTTTCCTGTTAAGTTATGAGACATCCAAGCATCATAGTGATTCATGTAACCAAGTGTTTTTAAATGCTTTATAATGCTCACATGAGATAAGAGGAAAATCTGAGATGTCTTGCATTGTGTGACATGGATTATTTGGTATTAAAATTACAATTTGTTTATTATCAATGACTGTAATCCAGCCAGAATGTTCACGATCTTCCAGGTCAAAATTTTCAGTTCTAAACATAGCAAATCACTTACGAACAGTACTTTCAGCTATGATACTATCTCCATAAACAGCACATATCTACTTTGCTGTTTGTGCAGCATTTTTGTCTTTCTTGAAATAAAAGAGCATTAAATGATGAAAATGTATTTCATTTTCGTTTATTTTCAATTTTATTACAAGAACAGTAGAGGTAAGTAATCCACATAAAATTCAAACAGAAAACTACGTTGAAATCTCTTCTTTCAGAATATATATATATATATATGTTGTATGTTCCTGTCATGTGATAAAACAGATCATGTGATTAAACATCACAGACTTATTTACCAACCTAATATTATGATGACAAATTATGACATGAAAATATACTCACAATCTTCGGCTGAATATATAGTGACTATTGTTGAATTCGGCCCCATACCAATATTATTTCTTGCTTGAACCTGGACTTCATATTGTGTGTAATAGTTCTGTGACTCAATCTGAACAACCAGCTTTGTGGTAGATCCAGATACATTGGTCTGGAATAATATAGTTTCAAGATACAGCTTTTAGTTAGCTTATTGTTTAGTTTTTCATACATCTTATTTTGTTTTTTAATTTCATATTTCATTTAATTTCATATTTCTGCCTATTGAATTTCACTCAGGGTGTTGTGTCATACACTGCAACTCAACTCAGAACTATATGTTTATAAAGTGAGTTTAAACAACACAGATATACTTGCCTCAAACCAAAGAGTTTGATTAGTTACTAGAATTTGTAAATACAGTCATGCAAGTCTGTTGTTATCATCAGTGAGGACTGTTCACACACTACTGGCAGCAATGTTGTCTTGTGAAACAGTAGTTAGAATTGCTTGATCCATCAATTCATAAGAAGCAGAAAATTGTTGGAGTCTGTTCCACAATTGCATAGGATGGATATAATCTAGGATGTTAGCATATTGTATCCAGATGCAGTTTAAATGCTCATCCTTTATCTTTTACTTGTTTCAGTTATTTGACTACGGCCATGCTGGGGCACTGCCTTGAACGGTTTTAGTCGAACAAATTGCCCCCAGGACTTATTCTTTGTAAGCCTAGTACTTATTCTGAGTTTCTAAGTTACAGAGACTTAAACACATCAACCCAGTTATCAATTGGTATGTGTAGGGAACAAACAGACACACACACATTACATATTTATATACATACAATGGACTTCCTTCAGTTTCTGTCTACCAATCCACTCACAAGGCTTTAGTTGGCCCAAGGCTATTGTAGATGACCCTTGCCCAAGGTGCCATGCAGTGGGACTGAACCTGTAACCATGCGGTTGGGAAGCAAGCTTCTTACCACACAGCTACGCCTGTGCCTATAAAGACGGGGGGGGGGGTGTCTTTTTCCTGCTGCATTTCAACGCTGGACGAAAGCAGCCCTCCTTAGACAACCTGGGACTGATGAGCTCCTGCCTCAGCACCATATTGATGTCAAGCTTAGCGCGGACACATGATCACCATAGAAGACTGACTACCAGGACTCCCATCCTCAAACCGGCCAACCAACCAAGCCTCCAAGTAGTTGGATTACAGGAGAAGGTCACAACTCCAAGCTTAAGAAAGAATTTATATATTTTTTTCCAGACAATATTAAATAATTGGAGTAGAACTGGTTAAACCGTTGAAATGTTAATTTAAAGCTAAAAACTCTTGACTCAGCAGCAAGCGTCTTATTGTGCTGTGTTTTATATCACCCTTGGTCCATCAGGTCAATGAATGACCTTGGGTAACTTCTTTACGATGCACTTTGAGGTTGTTAGGGAAATTTCATGGCCCTATACAAAGGTGACTTCCTCTTGCTCTCCTTCAGGGAATTTCAACAAATACATTCTCTTGTCTACTAAATACAAATTCTTTCTAGTCTTGGGACTCAGAATGTAAAGAGCTGGTACAAAGAACCAGAGCATTTTGCCCAACATGCTAACAATTCCACCAACCTACTACTTTGGATTAGTACTTTATTTATCAATCCAAGAAAAACAAAAGTCAAAGCTGACATCAGCAAAATTTGAGCTCAGAATAAGAAAGAACCCAAACATTGTTAGACATTTCGTCCAGTGGTCTAATGGTTCTGCTAATTGACCACTTCTTAGACCCTGTAGCAAGATTATAACAAAATCCAATTTCCTCACCACAATAAAACTGGTTACTATTGCTACTGCTGTGGTTGTTTAATCTCAGATCAACTTTGATCAAACTAACCAGTGGTCAAAGATGCTCTATGATCACCCCCACACACTTTTTTTGAGACATGTTCTTGTTTTAAGAGAGTAGCATATAACATGAGGAAGATTTAGTTGACTTTTCTAGAAGGTCAAGTCACTCCATTGAGGTTCCTTTTTTTGTTCTTGCATCTAATTAAGAGATCCACTTTTATGAAATAGGAAGAATGGCTGGGGAGAGAAATAGCAATACTAATTAATTAAACTACTTACAACTGACCAAATATGTTCTGGTTTAAATTCCTCTCGCTTCTTCCTCCAATAGACCCGATAGCCAAAGTTCTTACCATTATGGTCCTGGTGTAAAAGTGGCTGCAAAAGAAATTAATATATTATATCATCTTTGTTACAGATGAATATGACATCCTAACTGCTGCAATGAAAGGTTTGCCAACTGTTCATGGTTCCCAGAAACATGAGGCCTGATTTGCATGGTGGGGAGGGGAAAGGTGCAGAAAATACACATACATCAAATTTTCTAATGAAATATGCTTGTGCAACTGAAGGTTTCGAATTGTTAAAGTAGCAACAAGCAAAAATAGATGGTTAGAGACTACAAATAAGGAAAGAATCAAGTGAGCATATTCCTCTACCACATGCATATATGTATGTAAATATATACTCATATATTTTTGTTGTTGTCTGGTAGTCTATTGAGACTGAACCTACCTGCACAGGTGATTAGTTTATAAGTGATCATATGTTTGTGCTGTACATGAGCTCACTCCTTCCATCAAATTGCCTGTACAGGTGTGCAGTGTGCCACATGCCAAGTGTCAAAGTGATTGCTGAGCAACAGGAAATGAATTCTAATGCCTAAGAACATTACACACTTATGGATGAATTTGACTCTCTCGAATTCAGTTACTCTCCAATAGGTTTTACCTTCCGTAGTGTAATCCGGTAAACAATTGCATATTTAGTAGCCAATGGCTTGACCACAGCATAAATACATTTAATTACATGAATATGAGTAGTAGGGCTCTGATCTGATTCACATGCTAACTTGTGTGTAGTGTTCTTGAGCAAGACACTTTATTTCACATTGCTCCAGTTCACTCAGCTGTAGAAATGCGTTGCAACCTCACTGGCGCCAAGCTGTACCGGCCTTTGCCTTTCCCTTGGACTACATCAGTGGTGTGGAGAGAGGAGGCTGGTATGCATGGGTGACTGCTGGGATTCCATAAACAACCTTGCCTGGACTTGTGCCTCGGAGGGGAGCCTTCTAGGTGCAATCCCATGGTCATTCATGACTGAAGGAGGTCTTTACTCATTTATGTATATTATAAGGGGCACAACTGGCAAACTGTGCATAATTCCAGAGTGGCTAAGTTGGGTTATCACAGAGCGCATGAGTTAAAGAAATCAATGGGGTTAAGTGAAACAGTCAGTAGCTGTTACTCACCATGGCTCTGATGTATTGATTATTTATAAATAGTTAAGACTTAGACTGTGTGTGATCTTTAATTGCAGTGGGAACAAGTGGAAGAGGTAGATCCAGGAAGACATGGGGCAAATTGGTGAGAAAGGATCTTTTGACAAAGGGCCTCACAGAGGAAATGACAAGGGACTGAGACTTCAGGTGGTTTGCTGTGCTTGAGAAGACATGTCAAGTAAAATTATGACCATCTATACATATAGGCATGCCCTCTATGTCCCTCTCTTAGCTGAGAGGCCCTGGTCATGTGGGTTCATTGGTACAAGTGCCCTGTAAAAGAACCTGTGCCAGCGCCACATAAAAACACTTGTGCCAGTGCCATGTAAAAGTGCCTGCTTGTACCATGTAAGGGTACCCTTGCTGGTGTCATGTTAAAAGTACCCAGTACACTCTGTAAAGTGGTTGGTATTAGGAAGGGTATCCAGGCATAGAAACCATGTCAAAAGAGACAAATGGAGCCCTAGAAGCTCTCCAGCTGGCCACATCTTGTCAAACCACCCAACCCAAGCCAGCTTGGAGAATGGATGTTAAACAATGATGATGGTATATATATATATATATATATATATATATATATATATATATATATATACACACACACACATACATCTATCTATATATATAAAAATGAGAATGTGTGTGTCTGTCTGTCTGTCTGTCTGTGTGTGTGAATCCCTAAAACTCGAGAACTACGCAACCAATTACATTCAAATTTTACACATGCCTTACTTAGGGTTCCAGTTGTGTTTTAGTCAAAAAATTTTTTAACTTCTTGCAGAGTTCGAGCCCACGGCAACATAATATCTCCTCCACTATTTAAGTATTACGTGTCAAAAGTGAAACAAAAACACTCATGTCAAATACTTTCACTTTAAAAATGAAACTATTCCACTAACTGAAACAATCACATTTCGATACTGTAATGACAGATACTTTCACAGAGAGAGAAAGAGAGAAAGAGAGAGACAGAAAGAGAGAGACAGAAAGAGAGAGAGAGAGAGATGTATATGTATACATATACATGTATATGTACACCATTTCGATACTGTAATGACAGATACTTTCAGAGAGAGAGAGAGAGAGAGAAAGAGAAAAAGAGAGAGAGAGAGATGTATATGTACACGTATATGTATAGATATATATATATAGATCTATATGCATACATGTATATGTATACATATGTGTAGATGTATATATATATATATATATATAGATGTACATGTAATATGTACATATATACATGCATACAGATATCTATACATATATACACCCATCACACAAACACACACATTAGTCATTTGTTTTCTTATCCAAAACTACGTCAAAAGTACTGAATGAATCTTTATGAAATTTGGAAATTATATTCTTTGCATAACGGCCATAACTCCCATGAAAATTCATATATTTTTGATGTTGATGAAATTTTAACCCCAACATAACAGATGAGCATTATTTGTAATTCAACGGTACAACAGTGTAAGACTACCCTTTCAGATATACTTACATTGTGATTTCTGCAATGTGGTGCATAAATTGTCAAGTAAATGAGACACATCTTTGCCTCCACTGATTCACTTGCAAAGTGTTGAGTAAAATTATTTCGTTGCAGACCTCCGGCCATTTTGTTCTGTTGTTAATTCTGTAGATGACCTCAAACACAAAGTCTTTCCCAACTTTAAACAAAACTACCAAAATCACAATTGGCTATGTGAAAGAGCAATATTAGCTCCAAAAAACGTAGCTGTTACAAAAATTAATCAACACCTGATGCATTCTCTTTCCGGCAATCTTCAAACTTACAAGTCTGTTGATACAGTTCCAGATACAAATGAAGTGGTGAACTATCCTCCTGTATTTCTCAATTCGTTGGAGCCTCCAGGACTACCTCCCCACATATTATCACTTAAAGTTGAAACGCCTGTTATGCTGCTCCGCAATCTGGAACCACCAAGCGTTGCAATGGAACACAACTCGTGATATATAAATATATATACATATATAAACATATATACATACATATATAAATGTAGAGTATTCTTTAATACATTCTAATTGAAAGGTCCTGATTTTCAGTTCTCCAAATTGCTCATTTCTAATCATCAGCTGGTAGACTGAGCCTGGTTTTCTTTTAAATATTCATTGTCCAAATACTTTTTGAAATATGAAATGAAAGTTTGAAGGAAACGCTTATCGTTATTAATTCAAATTACGATAAACGTAAACAAACAAACAAAGTTTGCTTTTAGAAGCGTTGTGATGTCTTAGAAAGTAAAAGAAGTGATTTTAAATTCTCAAATGCAGGATAATGCTAATAATATAGCCTGAACAGGATAAACTACCCCTATTTTGCAGGCTATATTATTAGCATTATCCTGCGTTTGAGAATTTAAAATCACTTCTTATCGTTAGGTTATTTCATTTAAAAACCTTTGTGAATGACACATGCAAAATTAGTTGCTTCAAGCTGACACTTTTATTTCATTTGTAGTTCTCATGGTAATATTACTATAAACATCAGTATCTCCCTACCCTATTGCATTGCTGTTTAAGCAATTTTCCAGAAAAATACCTTTAATGTTCTTGAAAACAATGCATGTGTATACAGGTGTTCATTTTGCATGCACCATTGCAGACACATACATATACTCTTTTACTTGTTTCAGTCATTTGACTGCAGCCATGCTGGAGCACCACCCTTTAGTTGAGCAAATCAACCCCAGGACTTATTCTTTGGAAGCCTAGTACTTATTCTATCGGTCTCTTTTGCCGAACTGCTAAGTTACAGGGACGTAAACACACCACCATCGGTTATCAGACGATGTTTGGGGCACAAACATAAACACACACACACACACACACACATATATATATATATATATGTACCAGTGGATAGATTCCACTGAAATTAGATAAATAACCTTCAAACAGACAGTCAGTAGCGCTGCCTGGCTGGAGCTTGGCTGCTCTGCATTGACAAGGGGCAACACCCTGAAACTAGTCTAGTCTGCAGATGCCAAACCAGCAAGAGGAAGCTGCTGACCTCCCCTGTTCGAAGGTTATAAAGGACACAGGTTTCGTGTGTCACATAGCTAGCTAGAGGCGATAGCTTCTTGGAGCTAATTCACAGCAGCTTTCGTCCTAAATTTGGGACTGCCATGTTGGCTTGGCGATAACTATTAATTTCCAGTACCGCTGCCGTAGTCTCCTTTAGAGAGACTTAGAAATATTAATAACTCTATATATATATACGACGGGCTTCTTTCAGCTTCCGTCTACCAAATCCACTCACAAGGCTTTGGT
Organism: Octopus bimaculoides; assembly: GCF_046866305.1. NCBI lineage: Eukaryota > Metazoa > Mollusca > Cephalopoda > Octopoda > Octopodidae > Octopus > Octopus bimaculoides. The sequence continues at coordinate 80,155,368 of NC_142932.1, forward strand.
CGGCCCGAGGCTATAGTAGAAGACACTTGCCCAAGGTGCCACACAGTGGGAATGAACCCGGAACCATGTGGTTGGTAAGCAAGCTACATATCACACAGCCACTCCATATCCTTTTATTCTTTTACTATGTTTCAGTCATTGGACTCAGTCCATGCTGGAGCACCACCTTAAAGGGTTTTAGTTGAAGAAATTGACCCCAGGACTTATCCTTTGTAAGCCTAGTACTTATTCTATCGGACTCTTTTGCCGAACCACTAAGTTACGGGGTATATAAACACACCAGCATCAGTTGTCAAGCAATGGTAGGCGGACAAACAGACACACACATAAATATCATATATATATATATATATATATATATATATATATATATATATATATATGACGGGCTTCTTTTCAGTTTCTATCTACCAAGGCCACTCACAGGGCTTTGTTCAGTCTGAGACTATAGTAGAAGACACTTGCCCAAGTGACCATGCAGTGGTACCTTGTTACTGGGAAGTACCAAAATTTGAAATGAGTATTTTGTCTTGAGGAAGGTTACTTGATCATGGCCTGGGACTAAACAACAACAACCATGGGTAGATGTAGGGTTAACCTCTTACCTTCCAAGTGATGACCAGTGTACTGACTTTACCTCCACCACCACCCACCTCTTCGGGGGCTTTTCTGGGTGCATCAGGGTCTATTTTGATCCAACCTAGAATGGACGGAAACAAAAACTATAATGAGAAAAGGAGCAGGCGAGTGAAATAAACAGAAAAAGATTGAGAGATGGAGAGAAAAAGAGATGAGGGGAGAAGAAGAGGCAAGAGAAAAAAAAAAAGAGAAAAATAATGAGAACAAAGATTGGTACAGAGTCAGATTATCTCCTTTAGACCAATGGTGGACCAAAAATGTTCTCACCCAAAATAAATTTTAAATTCTTCTCATTCTGACTTCATACATCTAAGGATATAGGTATGAATCAACGTAAGTAGGACTTTAACATGAGACTGTGACAACTCATTAAACACAGCTCCTACTAAACGTATTGAATGCTATTTCCCTTCATTTGTTCACCTATCAAGTGTGTGCATGCGTATGTGTGTGTGTGTGTGTGTGTGTGTGTATATATATATATATATATATATATATATATGTATGTATATATATAAATATATAATTTAGAGAAAAGAACCAAAGTTCATAAACTCATCCATGAAAATCCACAGTCACATATAGAGAAAATTAATAAGTAAATAATTATTATTTTATGATTTTTACTTTGTATTTTATACTTATTTATAGTGTATTTACTCATTAATTTTTGCTATATGTGACTGTGGATTTTCATGGATGAGTTTATGAACTTTGGTTCTTTTCTCTAAATTATATATTTATATATTATGTACTGTGAAACTTAATTTAATTTAAATTTTTGATAAATTGAATTTAATTGAGTTTTTACCTGTAAATTAGGATTTTTATCCCTAATGTTATTATTATATGTGTGTATATATATATATATATATATATATATATATAAAGGTACAGGCATGATTGTATGGCAAGAAGCTTGCTTCCCAACCACATTGTTCCAGGTTCAGTCCTTGTGTGCGACACCTTGGGTAAGTGTCTTCTACTGTAACCACAGGCTGAACAAAGCCTTATGAGTGGCTTTGGTAGATAGAAACTGAAAGAAGCCAGTCGTTTATATGTATCCCCATAACTTAGCAGTTCAGCAAAAGAGATGATGGAATAAGTACTAGGCTTAAAAAGTAAGTCCTGGTGTCAATTTATTTAACTAAAACCCCTCAAGGCACACCAACACCAGTTGTCAAGCAATGGTAAGGGACAAACAGACACACACACATATCTATACATACATGACGGGCTTCTTTCAATTTCTGTCTACCAAGTCTACTGACAAGACTTTGGCTGGCCCAAAGCTATAGTATAAGACACTTGCTTCTTACCACACAGTCTTGCCTGCACTAAAAATCCTGTCAAAACAGTCACAGTAACCTGGTGTGGGCTCCTGCTTGGCCAGCTCCTGTCAAACCGTCTCACCCATGCCAGCATGGAAGGCAGATGTTAAACAATGATGATTGCTGTTATTTATGAACATGAGAATTTCAACAGCTTACACATTGGCTTAGCACGTAAGTGATCAAGTATTCCGCAGACACACATACTTTAATGTACTTGCCAGGGATAATTAGCATGACACAGTATGTAGCAATGCTGAATCTTTGAAACTCAGGTATAATCTGATGGGGTTTCATGCAGTTTCCATCAACCCATTTTCATTCACAAGGACTGGATCTACCAAAGGCTATAGTAAAAGACACTTGTTTCAGATTCTGTGTAATGGGTTTGAAGCTAGATCTTAGTGAATGCAAATCAGGGAACCTTCAATCTAAAATTTACTTTCCTTATTGTTATATTTGTATTTTTCATTCACGAGGTTCATCTCACATAAAATATAGAATGACTCATCACCAGTACCGCCTGACTGGCCTTCGTGCCTGTGGCACGTAAAAGCACCCACTACACTCTCGGAGTGGTTGGCGTTAGGAAGGGCATCCAGCTGTAGAAACTCTGCCAAATCAGATTGGAGCCTGGTGTAGCCATCTGGTTTCACCAGTCCTCAGTCAAATCGCTGAACTCATGCTAGCATGGAAAGCGGACGTTAAACGATGATGATGATGACTCTATAATGAGCTATTGATATATTTTCTCCTAACTATCTCTACTATAAGAAAGCTGCTTGTTAATTAGTTGTGATTATCTAACTTATGAAGGTGCATGGCTCAGTGGTTAGAGCATTGGGATCACAATCTGAAGTAGTGAGTTTGATTCTTGAACTGAGTTGAGTGTTGTGTTCTTGAGCAAGACACTTTATTTCACATTGCTCTCGTTCACTCAGCTGTAGAAATGAGTTGCAACATCACTAGTGCCAAGCTGTATCGGCCTTTGTCTTTCCCTTGGATAACATCAATGGCATGGAGAGGGGAGATTGCTATGCATGGGTGACTGCTGGTCTTGCATAAACAACCTTGCCTGGACTTGTGTGCTTCAGAGGAGAACTCTCTAGGTGCAATCCCAAAGTCATTCCTGACAGAAAGAAGTCTTTACCCTTTTACTGTTGTAACTTTTACTAAAAGAAAGCAATTATTAACATCTACACTGCCTAGAAAATTCTTATGAATTCCAATTTTAATATATTTTAATCAAAATGTGGTTTGCAAGATTCTTCTATTAATGGAGATTTCAAAGTATACACTAATAAGAAAACTTATTTTTATTCACTGTGAAAATAATCTGTCAGACTATGCTTGGCTGATGAGATTTAAAAAACATAACTGTCATTCACAAGTGAATATGATATGGTAAGACCTATGCTTTTGCTAATTGTTTTAGGTGCCAGAGCACTCAGAACAAAATAAAAGAAATCCATTGTGTGTGCATGTGTATGCTCATGTGTGTATGTGTGTGCATCTTCCTGTCCTGGCATTGCATGACATTTGTAAATGAATGTCACCATCATACAACAGTGTCAATTTCAAGTCTTGCATGAAAATATATCTGGACATAAGCAAATATTAACTTGCTTGGAAACGGGTAGGGTTGGTGACAGGAAGGGCATCTGGCTATAGAAAATCCACCTCAACATGCAAGTATGGAAAAGAGGACATTAAAACAGTGATGATGATGACAAGTTAAGGTCGTTTAATTTGCTTTATTTTGTCCAAGTTTTTGATTATATCTTTGATTTCCTTCTATAGTTAAAACTTGTTTGAAGTCTAAAACTTGAACCTGTTCCACATTTGATTTCTTTCCATAGTTAAGGTTATTTGAAGTGTAACACTTGATCTTGTACCATTTTTTTTTTCAGTTATGTCCTTGATTTCATTCCATAGTTAAGTCTAATGTTCACACACGTGATGATATGCAGACTGTATATTATTCATGGGTAACAATGGTCTGAGAATACCTGTTACTTACATTTTGGCAAATTTAAATCTGAACACTAACAACACTGAATGACAAAGAAATTTGTAACTTACTTGTAGGAAGACTTTTTTCTCCAGTTCCATAACTGTTTATAGCTCCCATACGAAACCGATAGCTAACAGCAGGAATTAAACCATGTATGATAGTTTTGAGTTGACCACTTTCAGTACTGACTTCAACCAAATGTCTAGAAATTACTAGAATGTAAAAATAAGGTTTAATATAATTTATGTCTTTTAATACACAGTTGATTTATTTGACTTTACATCAGTCTGTGAACATATTTAAAAGCATAAAAATTTAAAAAAAAACACCTAAAAACCAAAACTGAAGGGGTAAAAATTAAATAGCATACATATGAAAATATGTACAAACCATTTATTAAAACTGATATAAGCTAATAAACTTCATGTTATGTCATTTTTTAGTTAAATTACATCTCATGGGACCAATTAGAGATGTGAGTTGAAATATGTGTGTCATTGTTTTTCAAGCTGCTTATGTTAATTGCAATATTATTCATATTTATTAATGTTTTTATTGCTTAATCTTTATCCATTCATTCCTGGGTTAGTGCCACTTCTGAAAGAGGAACTTTTCCTTGAACTGTCTCCACTGATATATATATCTTTAGACTGTCTTGTTCACATGGGCTCCAGGTAGTAGGTAAGGTTGTTGTGTCATCACACCTTTTTGTCTTCCCTATAATCCAACTCATTCTCTTAGTAACCCCTCAGAAATGTTAATAAAAGAACATATCAGAAGATAACTCTTCTAATAGAAAAATTTTCTATGTTCATTAGCAGCTACACTATTTCACTAGCTTTTTTTCTCAGCCACTTTTGACTCATTCATCTATCCTCCTTTTGTGTGTGTTCAACCCTTCTCTCAGGTCTCACACTAACCATACACCAAGTCCATTTTCTCCAGAACCTTAAAATTCCAACATTTTCTCTAAGCAATATTTTTTCCTGCATCTCTCAGCTTGCAACTCTTCAAGAGTGGTGACATTGCTGGAAGTTAATATGAGCAATCTAACCATTGGAGTTATTGCAAAAGCTAAAGTTCTCATTTACAGATGAAAACAAAAAAAGGGTAAGATCATAGTTGCATTGTGCTTCATGGCAAACAGTGCCTCTTCTTTGCGATGGCCAGACATTTAGCCATGTTGCCACACACTGGAATCAAATCAGGACCTTGTGGTTGCAAACCATTTAACCATACTGTTATATAACCGATTAAAACCACATGACTAGGAGATGATGTTGCATGTTTCATGTGCAGTTAGTGTACTCCATGGTTGAGTGGTTAGCAGCAGGAAGAGTATACAGCATAATAACTGTGATAATGTCAAACTTAAATAATTTGTTATCAAGTTCTCAAGTTTACATGACCAGAAGAATCTATCAAAAGGAGACCCTGCTTCTATTGTCATGTTGATAAAACCAGCAGTAGAATCAAACTCCTCTTCTAGTCATACCCATCCTGTTAGCTCTTTAATCCTTCCACATTCAGATTTTTGTCAAATCATGCATTATCTCATAACCTTGGGACTTCAATGATGAGATTGTGTACTTTTAAAATGACATCATAAGGTGGATGTGGAAGGCCAGATCCAGAAACAGGTTGAACATTTGAGTTGCATGTGGCTGGTTTAAATGCTTAAGGCTTAAAATACCACTGAACCCTAAACTGATTTCACATGCGATTTGAAAGAAAGATACAGCTTAGTGGTGTCTAATTAACTTTTTCAGGGCCATCAGAGATGAGACTGACAATGAAGTACACTAATTAAACATTAAATAATTAGACTGTACTTCAGTTAATCAGAAAATATACATATTAACACTCTGATGAGCTGTACTTATCAATGCATCAATTCCTCTCAGTCAAGTGGACTGAATCTACCTATGGCACCTTTTTCTAACCAGGTAAACTGTATTTCTTTATGGTTAAAATTTACAGTGAACTGTATCTCCTTGTAGTACCGTCTATCTACAGCCAAGTGTAAATAGTTAGTACCTTTCTGTGGCACCTATTTACAAGGTAAACTTCATATCCACATGGTACTTTTTTTTACAGCCAAGTGAACTGTGGATATCCAGGGTACCTATTTATAACTAAGTGAACTTTACCTCCCTGAGATAGTATTTGTAATTAGCTGAACTACACCACTCAGTGGTACCTATTTAAAACTATGCAATTTAACTAATTTTTTTTTTAAAATTAATTTAAATATCATTACTAACCAGAGCCAAACAAATCCCAAACACTGCTGAAATTTGTTTGGTATTCTATAATATAATAAGTGATTGGAGCATCATTGTCTCTACCATCAAACCAGGCTAATTGCAGACTTTCCTTTTGATTCAACACTTTTTCAGCTGCCAATCCTTGAGGTCGTCCAGGTGGCCCTATTGACAAAAGAAGAAAAAAAAATGAATAAACAACAACATTTATTTTTACATCTGTTTACCCATGGGTTGAATAAATATATTATTGAAGCATTGTTTTACAGCCAGACGCCCTTTCTATGGTTGACCTTTTCAAGTAAGGGATCTCTTCAAAGGTATGGAAGCCCAGTGAATGATCTGTTTACAGGAGAAATTACAACATTACTGTCTTTCACCCTTTCAGAGTTGATAAAATAAAGTTGAGAGAGTGGATTGACAGAATTGATATAAAATGTTGGATGAGATGCCTCGCAGTATCTGGTCTGATTTTTTACATTTGAATTCAAATTCTCCACCTTACTAGAATCTCATTAGTAGGAAGATTAGTATGGAACACTGGTGCTGAGTCTAATGTTAAAAAACATAAAACTCCTAATGAAACTAACAAATTCACAAACTTCTCTAGTGCTAGTACCATGATAAAACACATGTAGTACACTAAATAAAGTGGTTGATGTTAGGAATGGCATCCAGCCATAAAAATTCTACCAAAACAGACATATTGGAGCAAGATATGGTCCTCTAACTTGTAGAATCCTGTTGAACCATCCAGCCCATACCTGCATGGAAAGCAAACTTAGAATGGCAACAATGATATGAATGAAAATAAACATTTTCCCATATCTTCCTCTAGATCCATAAGAATGAACTTGTGCCTGCACCTAATAAAAGTGGAGAAACTGATGACAATGATGGTGTTGCTTGATTTATGAAGATATCTGTCTAGGCTTGCTGCTTTGAACAAGGTTGCACAAGCCTTGTCTAGTGAAATACGAAGTATACTGCAAAACTTACCAATGACTGTGAGGTAGGCACCTGCGCTTGTTGTGCCAATGATTGTTTTCACCTGACATAAATATTGTCCTGCATGTTTGAATCCAGCATTTTTGATGTATAAGTCTCCTTTATCATCTCCTTCACCCTAGAAAATAGTATAAAATACAAAAAAGAACAAAAGTAAATTTGATGAGCAAATTAAAACCGGAATCAGATGAACCTGATTATGGGCTGCATTGGCAAAAATAATTCATTAGCCCTTTTGCTTCCATATTTCTGATGAAATACATTACTTTTCTTTCAAGTAAGTTAAAAAATAATGAACAATATTAGTAAAATAATTCTGTCATTAGTAAACTAGTTTTAACAAAACTAATGTTTTGAACATAAATTCACATAAAATTTTAATAGGACATTTTAATTTAGATTACTTTATTACTATAGGTATCAAAAGTCTATGCCACAGGTATCAAATGGGCTAAATTTGCATACCATGGAGGAGACAAGAGTCCTAATACTGAATGAAGTCTGTATTCTACAAAACCTACATGTTGGATGAGATGCCTCACAGCATCTGGTCTGATTTTTTACGTTTGAGTTCAAATTCTCCACCTTACTAGAATCTCATTAGTAGGAAGATTAGTACAAAGCACTGGTATTGAGTCTAATGTAAAAAAAAAAAACAGAACCTGGTACAAATGACAACCCAATTTCAACTTAGCTCAACAAGAACAACAAATTACACAACTTCCAGAAGGAAGATATAAACTTATGATCTGATTTATACAGAGATGCATAATATTTTTGACTTAAAGCAGCAAGCTGGTAGAATCATTAGCATGCTTGGCAAAATGCTTTGCAGCATTTCATCTGTTTTTACATTCTGAGTTCAAATCTACCAAGGTCAACTTTGCCTTTCATCTTTTCAGGGTCGAAAAAATAAGTACCAGTTGAGCACTGGGGTTAATGCAATCGACTTACCCCTCTCACAAATTACTGGCTTTGTGCCAAAATTTGAAATCTATATTTTTGACTTTATGACCACTGGAGATAACAACAATAAATAATTGGTACACTTCACATAGTCTCTATCTTTTTATCAATCATGTTATCAGATGATCTGAAACATTGCTGGTCACAACATACTTCCATTCCTTGCCTTGATCATACCCTTCTCTTCTATAGGAGACTGAACTGGGTTAAATCCAAGAGACCAGAGTGTACTAAGAGTCTCACGTACACATAAGTTGTCAAGGAGTCAGATTACTAACATAGCTAGAGTGTGTGCCGCACAGGGTGGTCCTTCAGTCTGTCACACCTGATTCTGCCCTCTCTGCTCCACTTTAGTTATGCTAGTGAATCAGATCACAAACACCCACAACTTCACATGGTTGAGAAAGAGAGAGAGAAACATCATTTTTAAAATTAACATACACATATATACACACGTATATATACATATATATATATATATATATACATACATATATCACACATATATATGCACTCATATATACATACATATATATACACACATAGATGTATATATATGCACACACACATATATATATATGCATATATGTACACATATATAGACATACACATATGCATATATATATATATATATATATATATATATATATACACACACATACATATATAGACACACACATATATATATACACAGACATATATATATATATATATATATACACACACACACACACACATATATACACACCACATACATATATACACACACACACATATAGATACACATATATGGTATATATATATTATACACACGTGTAGACAGTAACCACTCATAAGATGGAAGCATACTAGCGAAATGTCACTGTGAAGAAAAGATAAAGAAAAAGCATGAGACTTACTGTTCCATAGTGATCACCAGCTTTCACATGAATATCGTAACCATTGAAGGACCAGGTATAAACAACATCCAAGTCTTTAGGGTATGAAGCACGGCATTTTAAAACAGCAGTTTCATTGAATATTACCTTTGTGTTTCTTGGTTTTATACTAATTACAGTACTCGCTGTATTAAGAAAGTAGAAATAAAGATAAGGTGATAATTAAAATGACAAATTTTCTCAATGGTTCGATTTTAATTTCCTTATTTTCCGTCTGCTTTTGATATACTTCTGTGCTTTATAGCACTATACGTCTCTACAAGAAGTTTTCTCTAGACGAATACTATAGACTTGTGTCTTTCAGGCATGTTCTTTATGGCCATGTCCCCATTCCCTCTCCAGCCAAGAGGTCTTCGTCTTGCAGGCGCTGGTGTCACATAAAATGCATACACACCAGTGTTATGTAAGCTCACTTGTGCCAGTGACACAGAAAGCACCTAGCACACTTTGTAAAGTGGTTGGCACTAGCTGTAGAAACCATGCCAAAACAGACAGTTGGAACCTGAACAGCTCTCTGGTTGGTCAGCTCCTGTCAAACCACCCAGCCCCATGCTGGCATGAAAAATAGATGTTAAATGATGACAAGGAGGAGACAGAATACCACTTTGAACTAATAACAAATTTTTATCCAACCTGCTAGTTATTTACGATACCAGTGATTTGTTAATCACAGTCTTTCTATAACAGTTAAGGCTAAGCATGTGGCTGCTGGTGGATACCTGCTACTGATGACGCTCAAAGATGTAGAAATTTAGATTTAGCAATCCCATTACTGCTGCTGGACACTTTTTGTCTACTAGTGACACTCTTCTGTGCTTTTTAACATGATATGCCTATATGAGATGCTTTCTCGAGATGAATATCACAGTTATATGGCCTTCTATAGTATATGCATGTTAAGTAAGATGTACAGAATACTATTTTGAACTAATACTACTTCCGCCACTAATAATGAATTTTATAAAATTTTGTTTATTCTTTTGCATGCAACTATTGTGAGACACCATTTTCAGAGGTTATTAATTGATCATAGAGACCTCTGCATTTCTTTCAGCATGGACATATCTTTAACTATCTCAATTTAGTGAATCATCAAGTTGCCACAAAAGAACAACTTGATAAACATGTAAACACAAACATGCATATATCATCATTAACATTTAGCATCCATTTACCAAGCTGCAACAAGCTCCAATGTCAGCTTTGGCATGGTTTCTACAGCAGAATGTCCTTTCTAATGTAAACCATTTTACAGAGTGTAATTAGTACATTGTTTTTTCCCCTAATAGCATGAGTTGGATGAATATATATTGTAGTAGCATTGTTTTACAGTCAGATGCTCTCCCTGTTGCTCATCCTTACCTGCATTTCAAGTAAAGGATCTTTCATTCCACACATCTTTGAAAGTACAGAGCTAGAAGATGATTTGTTGATAGGGTATCCTCAACAAACATCATTGTTAGTAGCTCAGTACTTCTTTTCATGTAGAGTACAGAATGTAAATATTTGCGCATCTCCCCACCAATGTGCACACAAGCAAAAAAAAATATATATATATACTGGTGCCACATAAAAAGCACCCATACCGGTGCTACGTAAAAGCACTCAGTACATTCTGTAAAGTGTTAGCATTAGGAAGAAAGCATGCCAAAACAGACATGGACCCCGAACAGCCCTTCAGCTGGTCAGCTTCTGTCAAACCAGCCAACCCATGCAGCAAGGAAAATGGATGTTAAATGATGATGATGATGATATACATATACACAGAGAGGTATGGCTGTGTGATTAAGTTCACTTCCATCTCGCATGGTTTTGGGTTTAGTCAAGTGTCTTCTACTCCAGTCGCAGGCTGACCAATGCCTTGTGAATGGATTTGATAGATGGAAACGAAAGAAGTCCATTGTGTATGTGTGTATATGTGCATGCGTACATGCATGGATGTGAGTGTCTGTGTGCATATGGACGTCTGCACAGGTATCTCTTTCCTTGTCTCAACATTGCATGATTTTTATAAACACTTGTCACCATCCTACAAGTGGTATCCTTCATTTCCAATCTTCTGTGAAAGTATGTCCGGTCATAGAGAATATTACATTAATTGGAATGAGGGTTAGCAAAAGGATGGGCATCCATATGTAGAAAATTTGTCTTGACAAATTCTGTCCAATCCATATGAGCATAGAAGAGTGAACATCAAAACAATGATGACCATGATTATGACACACAACACACACTTGCACAGTTTCTGTCAACCAATTTCACTCACAAAGCATTGTAAAGCCAATAGGTGTAGCTGAAGATACTTGTCCAAGCTGCTGTGCAGTGTGTAGGTTGAGGAAGAACTTGTTGCTATATACGACATGCCCAGCTAACATATAGGTTTCACTTCGTTGATTCATGCATAAATGTAAATATACATAAGGCAGTGTGTGTGTATTTGTTAAGGGAAATTTGGCTGTTATTTCTAGCATCTTCAGATACCAAACAGAGGCTCTTTTCACCGCCTGTCAACTCACAAAGTAGTGTTCAACCTCAATATAACATTTGTGATCACAAACAGTGTGCATAACAAACACCAGAATAATGTAAGGTTTATAACCCCACACTTCACATTTGTGCATGTGTGTGTGTATATATATATCTATATGTCTTTATGTATAGTTATATACAAAAAAAAAGTAAATGTTAATTTAAGGATCACTCTACACATTTAAGCAGAGTATACTTTTATACAATTATATATATATATATATACACACATATATACATACAATTATATATATATATATATATATATATATATATATATATATATATATATATACACACACACACATACATACATACATACATATATATATATACGTACACACACACACACACACACACACACAACAGGGTGTTGAAAAGTTCCTGGGTTTAAGGGTATTGTGAAAGGCCTGGCTGGAGGCCCAATCTTCTGAGTTCTTTTAAAGGGCTTAGAAAAACTGAAGGACCACTGCAATAAGTGTGTAACTCTGAGAAGGGAATATGTTGAATAAAATCATAGTTAACTGATCCTCCTGTATTTTCTTTTACCCTAAGTCAGAAACTTTTCAGCACCCCACCCTCTCGCATACATACACACTTACATATATAGTGTTCACCCATGCAATCATGCATTCCACATAACTGCTACTTACATTTCACTGAAAGCTCAGTCTCTGTTGAAGCAGTTCCCAACCTGTTTGTAGCCTCACATTTATATCTGCCAGCATCACCAGAGGTTATATCAGTTATAAGAAGGTTTCCATTGTGATATAAAGTGTATCGGTTACTTGTAGAACCTGCGGTTAATCCAAGGGACATGCCATTTTTAAACCACTCTATGGTTGGGTATGGAGCTGCTTCAGGCCTGCATTGTAAGGTAACATTTCCTTGTACAGATGCTAAGGTAGTGGGTAGCAAAGGGTTGCTCCAGAATTCTGGCTTCAATTCTACACAGGTGTTATTTCAAGATGAAAGAAAAGAAAAGAAAAAAAGAGAACAAAAGCCATCATCAGCATTATAATTATCATCCATACTATCATCTGGATATAAACATTATGAACATCAATGAATTGATGCATGTGTGTGTGTGTGTGTGTGTGTGTGAGCATGTAGGTATATATCATCTAATGAATTGTAATTCCGAAATATCATCGGACTATAGATAACCAAATTACAACAGGTATATAGTCCATCTTTTGTTTTATATTGCATTGTTGTACCATTCTAAACTTTTATTCTTTACATCAATATGAAAGTTAAAATGTGCATTTGTTCATCAAAGGAAGAAATAGAAAATAAAGTGTGTATGTATGTGTGTAAAGACAATGTGTTAGCAGAGTCATTAGAATTTTAGATAGAATACTATGTGGTATTCATTTTAAGTCTACGTGTTCCAAGTTCAGGCCTTGCTGAAGTCAACTCAGTCTTCCATCCTTACAGAGTCCATAAACAAAGTGTTGTGGTGAATCTGCTTTTCTCTCTTTTCATTCTGAAAGAAAGTGGCTGTGTTCATACTGGAAAGAACTCCACCAGATTTACAATGCACAAGATCCTACATTTAGTGGTGGAGTCTCTACACCTGTATCAGAGGAGTTGAGGACCCAAAGTATGAAGGAAAAATTAAAACTTGGGTTGAGAGAACAAGAGATTGGCATCACACAGATGTATGTATACATCCATGTGTTTGTTGACTAATATAGTAACAAATGTTAGCACCCTGGGTGGAATAGGAAAATAAAAATCACTTTTGATGTCTTCATCTCACTTTAATAAAAAGGCAATCTATTCCAGAAGAAATTTTATGCCCCTTCACACCTACGTGTACTTGAAGACAACTGCCCATATCACCACCTTTTCTTCTTTATGTTACATGTATGCATGTGTGTGTGTGTGTGTGTGTGTGCATGTAGGTATATATCATCTAATCCATGCTAATATGGAAGATGAACTTTAAATGAGGATTGGGCTATCATCATTTTATGTCTGCTTTCCATTCTGGCAGGAGTTAGATGGATCATCACAGTCTGTATCAATTCCTACTTGGAGAGTGCCCAACTAGACAGGCCAGAGTCCTTTCTGGAGGTTCAATGTCTGGAAATCAGGCTTCACCACTGAATGTCTTGAACTCTAAACTGCTGGTGTAGTGATGGGGGTACTTCTATGGCATAAGCATGTTTTGAGAGAATTTGTAAACCTAGTGCACCCCAACTGCACTCTAGATCTGACCATGAATAATTTCTTCGACAGACAGACAGACAGAAAGAAAAAAACAATGAAAAGGCTAATACATAAAATAAGGGAACAAAAAGAAAAGAAAATGGCATTTTCAGTATAGTTGAAACTCCCTGGCTGAAAATAACAGAAAAACTCACCTAAAACTCTCAACTGACCAGCTGAGAGTGCAGAACCATATTCATTTTTAGCTTTACATTGATACATGCCATCATCATCTTTTGAAATCTTAAGAATAGTCATGACATTGTTGTGTACAATAACCTTTCCATTTACAGATTTCATTGGTTCACCATTTTTGTACCATGCGTAGACAGCTGCTGGTTTAGCATGAGCCTCACACTGCCATGTTAACTGACTTCCAATATCTAAAAGCTGATCCTTCAGTTCAGTTTTAAAATGTGGCCTGACTGAAAAATGAAAAATATGAAAAGATTCAGATAACAATATTAATTACCAAAATAAGGCAGTGAGTTGGCAGTATCATTAGCATGCTGGGCAAAATGCCACTAAGCATTTTGCCCATCTTTACATTCTGATTCAAATTCTGCCAAGGTTAACTTAGCCTTTTATCCTTTTGAGGTCAATAAAATAAGTACCAGTTGAGTGCTGGAGGTCAATGTAATTGACTTGAACACTCACCTAAAATTGCTGGCCTTGTGTCAAAATTCGAAATGAACATTAATTATGAAAATGAGAAAGTGAAAAATTATGAAAATGTATATATTAAAAAAATATTTTGTGATTTTACCATTTGGTTAAAACATCCAGTTAAAAAGTGTATGGTTAAAGCATCTGGTTTCAAGCACGGTCCAGTTAAAGCTCTCAATAAAAGACCCTCATTTAAGTATGGCGAGAGCTCCCAATTTAAAGTACCCAGTTAAAACAAAGTTAATGCACACAATGAAAACATCCAAGTAAAATTACCAGTTATATACCCAATTAAGCGATCTAATTAAAAAATTCAGCTGAAATACCCTGTTAAAATGCCCAGTCAAATTAACCACTTAAAAATGTCCATTTAAAGAGTCCAGTCAAGGAATCCAGTTAAGACATCAATCAAACAGTTAATGAAGCCGCTTAAAGTGGTTAGTTAAATTACCTGGTGAAAGTGCCAAATTGATGCATTTAATGTAGCGAGATAAAGTGACTAATTAAAACACCTGGTTAAAAGCATCTAATAAAAAGACTCAAAATTCACCAAGACATACTTTTTTTGCAAAGTAAGCTACAAGGTCGAGATAGGCACACTAAATTGACCCCAGTACTGAAATGATGCTTACTGTATCATGATCTAGGTGGGATTTGAACTTAGAATATAATGAACTAAATATCACAAGGCATTTTTCTGATTTTCTATTTTTTGTGCCACCCACTGCCTGGTACTAATTGCATGAGACCTTACATAGGCACAAGGCTAGAAATTTCGGTGGGAAGGACAGCTGATTATATCAACCCCAGTATGTGACTGGTACTTATATCAATACTGGAGAGATGAAAGACAAAGTTGAGATCTTGGTAAGATTTGAACATAGAATGTAGACAACAGTAACTAAATACCACAAGGCATTTTGTCTAAGCCAATCTACCAATATACTATTACTATTACTACTATTACTAATAATAATCCTTTCTACTATAGGCACAAGGGCCTGAAATTTGGGAGGAGGGAAAGTCGATTACATCAACCCCAGTGTTTCACTGGTACTTAATTTATCGACCCCAAAAGGATGAAGGACAAAATCAACCTCGCCAGAATTTTAACTCAGAACACGAAGACAGATGAAATGCTGTTAAGCATTTTGCCCAACATGCTAATGATTCTTCCAGCTCACCGTTTTGAATAATAATGGGTTTCAAATTTTAGTGTATGTTGTTTTGTTAATGTGGTTATTGGCTTCAGGACAGTATCAGGGAAAAAAGTCCCTTTAAGACAGCAAGAGTTAAAAAACACTGAATAAGCTTATGTACGTATATATATGTACGTATACCTGTGTATGTGTGTGTGCATCTATACAAATATATATATATATATATATATATATATATATATATATATACATACACACACACACACAAAGAGTAATACCCGTCATTGATCAGGTAATTACTTTTAGTGTTTCTCGGGCTAAGAACCTGGAAAAATGAGCAGATCATATAGAAGAATAGCTTTACGGAATCCAGTTGATTGTGGTGACACTGAAAAGGTTGCAGGTCAAGTGGAACATCACTGTTTCTACAGAAAAAGCATTGCAAGTCATGTGTTTGTTTGGTGTTCATTTTTTGACAGTCTTTTAGTAGACATTTTTTTGATTAGGAATAAGTGTAAAGTAATAGTGAAATGAAATTACAAATGCTGTGTCCTGTCAGTGTTAGTGGTGAAATTCTGATGCTATATTACAGGAATGGAAGGCAAGACAACAGTAAGTAAAAGTCCAATGAAATTACAAATGCTGTGTCCTCTCAGTCAAATTTAGGTTTACTTGTCCGGTATGTGTATTTTATAAAAGAAATACATGTAATAACTGAGGTAGAAAAAAGATGGATTTCATATACGAACTTATGTTTGTTTTTCAAGTTGCAATCCAGCAACTTACAGTGTTTGGCCCTGATTTTTATTAATGCTCCTATCAGAATCAAGAAACTAGGAAAATAGGTATATCATATAGAAGAATAGCTTTATGGAATCTAGATGACTGTGCTGGCACTGAAAAGTGCTACAGGTCAAGTGGAACATCCATTTGTCACTGTTCCTCTTGACGTTTGAATAGGCAGTATATATATTGAATAAAGCTAGAAGAATAGCTTTAGTGAGTCCAGGTGACTATGTGATGACACTGAGATGGCTACAGGTGAAGTGAAAGACCCATTTGTCATGGTTTCTTTTGACATTTGAATAGGCCATATGCTCAAGAAGAATTGAAAGATTCAGCTTTGAATCTGAAACAGGGTGAGGCTACAACTACAGATTTAGGTTTGCATGTGTCTCATCCTCATTTTCTGCTGCACATCATGCATTTGTTTGCTGTTCGTTTTTTTGACTATCTTTTTTTAGGAGACACTTTTTTGATTAGGAATATCAGTAAATGATAGTGGAAGGAAATTACAAATGCTGTGTCCTGTCAATGTTAGTGCTGAAATTCTGACACTATATTACAGGAATCGAAGGCAAGGCAACAGTAAGTCCAAGGAAATTACATGGTGTCCAGAGCTGTGAACAGGAACTTTTTTCTAAATTTCTGAAAGTTCTAGATAACCAAAGGACCCACCCACAGTTGAATGTGAAAAGATGGATAGAAGAACATATCCTAAACCCCCAAAAATTCATGGCCTTTCTTAACAAATCTAGCATATATTCTATCTAATGTGTACAGCAAAACATAAACAACACAACCAAGAGAATAAATATTGTAAAAACCCATGTAATTAGGAATTCTTTTGTTGAAAAAAAGATGTGCAAAAATGTAAACATTTGTACCAGAAGTTGACTCATTTAATGTAAGAACAGGTTTTTACAGAAAAAAGGAAGGGCTTGAATATAATGAAGTTGACTTTTTATTTATGCTGGGTGGTATAATGCTTATATTACTGTATAAATTTACTAAGACCTTTTTGAATTACGGAGCTGTACTTGCATAGCAAGTGACTTGATCTGAGATCGTGTGCTGAAACAAAAACAGTTGCAGTATGGAAGATGTTTGTAAGCCATTTAAGAACACACAAAAAGAGTTAGTTTCACTTCACATCTAAATTTAATTTATGTCAAAATATTTTTGTCGCTTTGAAACCATGACCTGTTCACTGACAAAACTTCATGCTGCATCTAAAAAAGTAACAGTTAGTTCATGATATATATGTATGTATGTATGTATTTATGTGAGTATTTACATATGTGTGTAGATATGTCTGTGTGTGTGTGTATATGTGCATGTACATGTAAACACAAGCCACTGCATGTTAATTTCACGAGCAAGCTGTTCCATTGATCATGATAACCAATGGCGTGCTCCTTATATATATGTATGTATGTATAATGAGCAAAATAAAACAGGAAAGTTGTTTTAAAGTTTTGTTATAACCAGAGTAAAACAAGAGTTCCATACCTTTTACATCCAGGTTAACTGTTGCAGTTTCTGATCCATATGCATTAATTACTGTGCAGCTGTATGTTCCACTATCACTTACATTGGCCTTTGGAAATTTCAGTACTCTTTTGTGGTTCTCGTACTGAACATATTTTGGCATTTCTTTACCAAGTCGAGACCAAGTATAATGAAGAGTATACCTGAAATTAAAGATACAATCAATAAGTATCAGTTAATTTAGCCAATGCACATTATCATCATCATAATTTTATCGTTGGTACTGATGCCACATAAAAAGAACCCAGTCCACTTTGTAAGGTGGTTGACATCAGGAAGGGCATCCAGCTGTAAAAGCCATACCAAAACAGAGCTTGACCTTGCCAATGTTGGTGCCACATAAAGAGTACTTGGTTCACTTTGTAAGGTGATTGTCTTTAGGAAGGGCATGCAGCTGTAAAATCAATGCCAAAGCAGACAGTGGAGCAATCCTCTGGCTTGCTGGCTCCTATGAAACCATCCATCCCATGCCAGCATGGAAGATGGATGTTAAATGTCCTTTTAAATATAACCAGGTGGCCATACATCTTTTGTTTGTTTTCCTACTTCTAGGTTTCCCACTCACAAAAAAAGTATGGCAAGTGTCTTTTACTATGGCCTGTGGGTGCTGACCAATACTTTGTGAGTGAAGTTGGTAGGCAGAAAGTGTGCAGAAATTTATCATATTAGTGTGTATATGGAGTGCACTTTTGAAACATGGAGGTCACACTGGGCAAGCTGCCTGGGGCTCTCATGGGTCCAGAGGCTCAATTCTGATCTATCTATGCTGTGGCTTGCTTTCAATAAATGTTTTAGGGCCCAGTACATTGATTGGCCTGCAGGCCTATAATGCTACTAAGATGACACCCTGCATGTGAGAGCAGCTATATGTGTTTGTCTTTCATTGTTTGACAAACAGTGTTTGTTTGGTTATGACACTATTACTTAGCAATTCAGCAGAAAGAGATTGATACAAGTATGAGGCATTAAAACAACTACTGGGGTTTATTAATTAACTAAACTCTTCAGAGGAATGCTTCCGTATGGCTGTAATCCAATGACTGAATGAAATCAAGAGTAAAGAATTATATTTTACACATCACTTACAAAAGAAGCAACCATCCCTATTTTGTACCTTGAAATTTCCATGAGATTGTTAAAGATTGTATAGTATACTTTTCAATAATGAAGTTGTAATCAAAGTAATGTGTAAAATATAATTCTTTACTCTTGTTTGCTACAGTCGTTGGATTACAGCCATTTGGAACACGCCTCTGAGAGTTTAGTTGGTCAATCAACCCCAGTAGTTATTTTAGTGCCTCATACTTCTATCAATCTCTTTTTGCTGAATTGCTAAGTTATGGTGACATAAGCAGACAAACAGAATGTTAACCATGTATGTTCCAGCCATGATATTTTAGTCTTATTTTTTTTCCAGCCATGGTTAAGAAGTATGGTTTACAATTTCTTAACCACTATACACTTAAGTTAGCAGTAACTTACAAGTGAAGTTATAAGTTTGAAGGCGCATGGCTCAGTGGTTAGAGCATTGGGCTCGCAACCATGAGGTAGTGAGTTCGATTTCCGGACCGTGCTGTGTGTTGTGTTCTTGAGCAAGACACTTTATTTCACACTGCACCAGTTCACTCAGCTGTAGAAATGCGTTACGATGTCACCGGTGCCAAACTGTATTGGCCTTTGCCTTTCTCTGAGATAACACAGGTGACGTGGAAAGGGGAAGCTGCTATGCAAGGATGACTGCTGGTCTCCCAATAACAACCTTGCCCAAACTTGTGCCTTAGAGGGTAACTTTCTAAGTGCAATCCCATGGTTGTTCATAACTGAAGGGGGTCTTTATGCCTTTTTTTATAAGTGAACTTTGGTAGGTAATAACTGTACAGGAGCTCATCAGACACACAAATGTATATATATATATATATATATATATATATATATATATATATATATGTATATATATATATATATATATTTGTATATATATATATATATTTGTATATATATACATATATATATTTGTATATATATATATATATATATATATATATATATATATATATATATATATATATATATATTGAGAAAGAGAGAGAAAAAGGAGGCTGTCAGAATTTTAGATAATCCTTTATTAGCACTTTCGTTTGTTTTTCAAACTCATCAAGACAAAATCAAAATGGTAAAAACAGAATGTTTCATTGTTCATTTATATGAATTAGATTTTTTTTTTTGCTTTGTTTAGAAGAGGAGAATATTGTTTTTGCTTTTCTGGAAAAAGGGGAAGAGAGAGAGAGAGAGAGATAGAAAAGCAAAGAGGAGATATAAGGGTATACACAGTAAATTTTGATAAGTGCACCCGCACACATTCCACTAAAAAAAATACCTTGCATTTTTTGCATGGAATCAAATACCCTGATTTCCTAACGTGCAGCAATCCCCTTATTTTTCGTTGAAAAAAAAGGGCGATTCCTCACTGTCCCGGAATCATTGAAATGTTTTTTTTTCCCCCATTGAATGAATTATGGTGACTTCCTTATATGCCACAAAACATTTTTTGCCCAGAAAAGGGGTTGGGTGGGGTGGAACCCTTGGAAATTTTACCCCCACCATTTTACAGAAATATGCTTTTGAGAGTATGGATTACATAAGATTGAAAATTTAAACAACTTTAAAAAGAAGTGAAAATGCTAATGTTATAGATATTCTATAACTTTTAAGTGTTGGGCCTCACAGAAGTAGTGACAGGTGACTGGCACCTTTGGGGATACCATGCTTGTAGAAACCTGTCAAGCCAAGTGAGATCATAGTTGTGGCCAATGCTGGTTTCATGTCAATGGCACTCATGCCAGTAGCACGTAAAAGCACCTGCTACACTATTGGAGTGGCTGGCATTAGGAAGGGCATCCAGCTGTAGAAACCGTGCTAAGTCAGATTGGAATCTGGTGTAGCTTCCCAGCATACCAATTTTCAATCAAACTGTCCCACCAATGCCAGCATGGAAAACAGACATTAAATGATGATGAAGATGAGGTTTTTATCACAGATAAAACTGTTCAACCCATGCCAGCATGGAAAACAGACATTAAATGATGATAATGATGAATCTGTTTTAATAGAGTAGAAACATATTTTGTTATATAAGTGACTATAGAATTTAAGATCTATTATATCTAATATGATACTAAATGTAAACAGACAGACAAAAATGTAAGTAAATTAATAAAGCTAAAATAAGAATTGGCATTTATGAAATGTAAATAATTCTTTTTAAAAATATTTCTTTAAATTCTTACGTTCCATAAGCAAAGCATTCAATGTAGATAGATTCTCCTTCCAATGGTTGCTCAGGGAATATTGCTGGGAAGTCTGCATGCATTTGGGGCTTAATACTTCTGGCACCTATACATAAGAAGGATTAAATGTGTATGAGAGAGAGAGAGAGAGAGAGAGAGAGAGAGAGAGAGAGAGAGAGAGAATAGGATAGATAGAAAGCGAGGGAAGGATAAAGAGGCAAAAACTGATTGGAAGATACAGATATAGAAAGACTAATTGATAAAGAAGCAAAAAGAGATACAGATTGTAAGAGTGTAAGGCAAGCAGAAGTCACAGCTGCTACCATCAGTGAAACTTGGTGATATTGACAGGAGATCATACCAGGGTCAACGTCATCAACAAAACCTTCAATGGTTGCCCTCGCCACTGTCAGCAGTCACCCTCACCACCATCAACAGTGTCATCCATGTCAGTCAACAATGTCACCTTCATCATAGTTAACAGTGTAGCCCTCGTCACCGTCAACAGTGTCACACTTGTCACCATCAACAGTGTCACACTTGTCACCATCAACAGTGTCACACTTGTCATTATCAACAGTGTCACACTTGTCATTATCAACAGTGTCACACTTGTCACCATCAAGTGTCACACTTGTCTCTGTCAACAGTGTCACACTTGTCACCATCAACAGTGTCACACTTGTCACCATCAAGTGTCACACTTGTCACCATCAACAGTGTCACACTTGTCATCATCAACAGTGTCACACTTGTCATCATCAACAGTGTCACACTTGTCATTATCAACAGTGTCACACTTGTCATTATCAACAGTGTCACACTTGTCACCATCAAGTGTCACACTTGTCTCTGTCAACAGTGTCGCACTTGTCACTGTCAACAGTGTCGCCCTTGTCACCATCAACAGTGTTGCCCTTGTCATTGTCAACAGTGTCAACTGGGTCAGGGCCTGCCTTAAGCCGGTTGGACTGACTACTCCCAATCAGGCCCTTCACTCAAGAGGGCCACATTTATACACCAACATTTCATAAAGGTGATTTCCCTGATGTCTTTATAAAAAAAAAAACATACTTTCTACACTTTAGCGACACAAGATATCAAATGATAAACTCATTCATCCAAGACTGGTTGCATTAGCTGCTGAATTTGAAAAAAATTATTGCACTTTCAGTGTAAGGGTCAATAAGTATGTTTGTATGTGAATGTTTGAGAGTGTTTATGGGGATGTGTGTCAGTTTCTAAAAATATGTTTAATTTGGGGGAAACTTTTTATTTCAATACAGTGTATTTTATATATATCTCTATATATAAAGATGAGAATATGTGTGTGTGTGTGTGTGTGTGTGTCTGTCTGCCTGTGTGTGTGAATCCCTACAACTCGAGAACTACACAACCAATGTCATTCAAATTTTACACATGCTTTACTTAGGGTCCATGTAGTGTCAGAGGCCCCAAAAATGTTTAACTTCTTGCCTAATGCAAGCCCAGAGCAATCTCTTATATCCTCCACTATTTCAGTATTAGGTGTCAAAAGTGAAACAATAACATCTCTCTATTGTAATGTCAGATATTTTCACTTTAATACTTTCACTATTGATACTGAAATTATTATCTCACATATATACAAGCATATGTACCTATATACATACAATGTATATGTGTAGATATATATATGTATATATATATATATATATGTACACATATATATATATAGATGTACATGTAATATGTTCACATATATATATATATATATACACACACACACACATATATACATACATGTATATATATTTATACACAAACATACACACACACACACATATATATATCAATTTAAATGCAGAGCAATCCTCAGCTGCATAAAGACAGAATTTAATTAAATTAAAACAGATGGACACATTAGTATAATTTTACCTAAAATCTCCAAGAAGATAAGGAGATAGACAAAGAACATGCTGCCTTCACTCCAGCTTAGAAGCTACTAAGGCATCAGGAAGAAAGACTGGTTACAGATTTTGAAGACATTACTTACCTTTATTCTTAATTTTTAACTGTATAGCCATGCTAGTTCGAAGCATGCTTTGTGTGTTGCTGAAATCTTTGTAATCATCAGGACTAGCCAATGCCACAATACAAAAATAACTGCCTGCATCAGTTTGAGTTACCTCTGAGAAATACAGGTTACCATTATGAGAAATGAAAAGATAAGAATTCTTGTCAGGGCGAACAAAATTTATGCTGTCATTGAAAGCCCACTGATAACGGAGAGCTAAAATAAAGAAAATAAAACATTGTAAATTATATAAAGGTTATTACTAATTTGTGATTAATCTTTCATAATCAGAATTTTATTTCAAGTAGGACAACTCCATTATCTAGACGTTAAACTCAGTAACACAAAGTGTGTTACCATCTCTGCCACTCCACAGACTTCACATTAACACTAGTTTCAACATATATAGCAAAACACAGTAACAAAAAACACATCACTACTTGTGTTGATAATGGAGTCTCAATATCAGTCATCGACAAACTGTATGGAAACCTTCTGAATGGCACACTTTATGGAAAATTATCTTTAATAATAGTGTGGCTAACCTGATGATGAGCTTTGTCATGAGAAAGGTTGACCATGCCTGCTTTATAGGAGTCATCTCTTTGCTAGAAATAAAACTAAGTCTTCCTTAATCTATTAACTAGTTTTAAAAACAAAATGAAATTCACACTGGATAATTAGTAATGAAATTATTGTATACAGTGCTCAGGTGTACTACAACTTGTCAAAAGTGCGCATAAAGCATATGCAGTATTGTACAAATGTCTGGAAAGTGAACAGTGTGTGAGTCAGATACATGCTTGCGTGTGTATGGAGGGGAGAAAATCAGGTGTAGTGTTGGCGAATCTCAGGAAGCATGGAAGTTTTGAAGGATGCAGTGCTCCGACAACTAACAATGTAGTTCTAGATATAATGTTAGAAGAATAAGAGGAGAGTCATAAATGGAATGCTTCTTGTCATAAAGTCTGCAAAATAATATTTGTTTGAGTCAATATTATTATTTTATGGAGGGATGAAATGCAAAGTTGACCCAGTGCAACTGACCGGATAATATATCAAAATCATCATTTTACATGTATATTAAATTTAATATACATAAGTCACAGGAATAGAAAGCACAACACCATCTGAACATGGTTAGTTAACATGCTAGTAATAGAAACCAAATTTTCTCTATATCATGACTGATTGTTTTAAGTACCACTTAATCAATAGGGTTGATTCAATTCCCACCACATGGTCCCTTAGGTAGCTTTAGCAGAGTATCCCTTCAATTACAATCATTCAGGTGTCCAATCTGAGGATAACTTGTTCCTTTCTTATTTGTTTTGAAAGCCCTGAAAAGAGTAATGAGCACTACCATTCCACTTAATTTAAAAAAAACAAAACAAAGGACAGCATACAACCCCATCCCATCAAAAAACAAAACAAAAACCCAACCAATCCAGGATGCTCATAGTCTA
Source organism: Octopus bimaculoides (assembly GCF_046866305.1). NCBI lineage: Eukaryota > Metazoa > Mollusca > Cephalopoda > Octopoda > Octopodidae > Octopus > Octopus bimaculoides. The sequence goes on from NC_142932.1 coordinate 80,180,240, forward strand.
GTCTGAACTCTTTTGATCATAGTACCATCATTTTACTTAGACCAGGACTGACATTGTGTTAAAAAACAACAATAGTAGCAGCATCACCATCACCAACAACAGCATTATCAACAACAATCGAAATGTGAAACAATGCTAATACTGAAAAGCAATCAACACTATAGTTTTGCTTCCTTATTGTACTTATTTAGAAACAGTTTGTTCTGACAGGTACATTTCAACTGAGAATGGAAAGAGTTATAAGAAATACCACAAAATATTTGGTCTGATTCTGTGAAATGTGCATGTTGTAGTAATGTAAGTGTTTGGCACACAATCATTACGGCATCAGTTTAATTCTTAGATCAGGCAGTGCATTGCATCTTTGAATAATTCGCTTCCTTTCACATTGCTTCCATCAATTCAGGTGTAAATGATTATCAGCAGTAGCTTAAAGGTTCACCTTGTAATGGCGCGGCATCTGATTTGGTGGACAGTATTGCCTAACATGGAAACTATGATAGCTCCTGCCTAAGGAGCCAAAAGGTTCAAGCCAGACTAAAAAGATTCTTCAATGCTTTTTAATTAGCAATAATAAAAATCAATATTACCTGGATTATGATTTGGTGGTTTACATTGCAAATATGTTCCATCGTAACTATTAGCAACCACACCCTCTCGTTGCGTATTCAAAAACTCTCCAAGAACTGTGAATTGAAATTGAAATTATAAGGCTTTGTTTGAGATGTCAAGTACTAAAAAGGACATAATTTATTGAAAACATATTTTAAAACATGAAAAAAATTTTTTTATATGCAAGTATTCCTAAGGTTACACTGTGTGGTACCTTCTTGAATAAATATGTTCTAATGCAGGGGTTTTCAAACTTTTTGACTTGTGGACCCCTTTATATTTCAGGCTTTACCTTAGGGACCCCCTTATAAATGCTTATGAAATTTATACATAAATACTTGCTTAAAATAACATATATTTTTACATTTATTTATTTAACAGTATTTAACAAATAGGTTTATTGTCAATTAAAAGATTTCGATTAAAAAACATATAAAATCAAATTGCTCATAAAAAGCATTTGCTGTCTACGGACCCCCTGTGGTCCGTGAACCACAGTTTGAAAACCCCTGTTCTAATGTAACCTTGGGTTGATCAAAATTTTGAGCATGAAATTTGGTAGACAAACTATACAGAAATCTACACATGTGTGTCTGTGTGTGTGTGTTTGTGTAGAAAAATTACTCAAAACTTTGGCAAGCTGAATATCAGCATAAATTGGAATCTGGTCAGTTAAATACAGTATAGGCACAAGTAAAAAGTTTGTTTCCCAACCACATGGTTTGGGGTTCAGTCCCACAGCATGGCATCTTGGACAAGTGTCTTTTATTATAGACCTGGGTTGATCAAAGCCTTGTGAGTGGATTTGGTAAATGAAAACTGAAAGAAGCTTGTTGTGTGTGTGTGTGTGTGAGAGGGACTCTCCTGTCGAAGAGTATGTATGAGAGTTTAGCTTTTGCCAAATGACCTGCACAAATGATTTGATTATAGTGGTCAAATGTCTGTACTACACACTAGCTCAAACTCTCCATTAAATCGCCGTTGTCAGAACAGGTGCATGGTGTGGTGTACCATGCGTCAGGTGTTGAAGTGATTGCAGAATAATGTCAGATGAAGTATTTTGCTCAATAGCACAATGCACCACCCGGTCTAGGAATTGAAACTACAATCTCACCATTGTTAGTGCAACACCCTAACCACTATATAAATATACTAGTGCAGTGCAAGTACAGACAAAATGTTGAGAATCTTACTTCACAACCACAGAATTCTGGGTTCAGTTTCACTGTGTGGAATTCCATTGTGTGTGTGTGTGTGTGTGTGTGTGTGTGTGTGTGTGTGTGTGTGTGTGTGTGTGTGTGTGTGTGTGAATGATATTCCACTTGTTTTCACACTGATGTTGCTTTTGCAGTGATAAAGTTCAATGTCCCAAAATTACAAACATCACCTCTACCCAAGTAACTCAAGGGCTTGCACAAAGACAAGCATTTAACCAAGGAATACTATTTCAAGAAGCTTGTCCAACCCACTGTCTCATGGAAAAATTTGAAGTAAAAACAATAATGATAATTACTGTATGCATAAGCAAAAGCAGGGTATTGTAGTTACTTGTAGTCTGTTTGTGCAAGTAGTGGAAAATGGCTGAATGAATTTTCAAATTTTGCAGAAATACTCATTAGGTGAGTAGCTTGAAATGATGAAAATTTAGTTTGATTATCTTTAAAACTGACAGACGGGTGAATCCAAATGTTTTAATAGTGCAGATTTTTTTGTGAATGAATTTATGTGCACACATGGTATGCATGTTCTCAGCACAAGAAACTATTACTAGCACATGTATTACATCTATTAAAACATGTATTATGTCTATTAAAAACATGTATTATGTCTATTAAATACTATTTATCTCTCACCAAATGGAGTACTTTTTCTGTTGATCTTACCATCACAGAACAGTACACAATATATATCATCATCATCATTTTCTGATCTTAGTTCGAATATCAACTATGATTTTCAACTGAGTAAACAGGCAGAGATGTAGTGAATATTTTGAAACTTCAGTCATTACATCACATCCAGCTGATGAGAACCAATCAGATTCGTGCATATACACATGTGATCTGAAGAGTTCGAAACTGTAGTCATGGATTATCCTTCATTTCTCTAATGGTCTTTGTAGAGGTAAGACAGAATTTTCCTATATTCACCGCCTGCAAACATCTCCGCCTGTTAAACATTCAGCAAAGCTCTACATAGTACCATTAACTTATTGGCTGCAATTTCAAGCAAAGAATGTACTTCATGTACATTCACTTCATATTTATAATTCTACCTCTTATGGTGCTTTATTCTTTCTGGAAAGTAATATTATTTTGAATAATATTTATATCTCTTGTATGTATGTATGTATGTATGTATGTATGTATGTATGTATATATATATATATATATATATATATATATATATATATATATATATATATATACACACACATATCATTTGATTCAACCTTCATCTGCATGTGTACCTATGCATGTAGACATGGTGCACTTATGCATGTAGAAACATGTGGGTACATACATACATATGCAACTGTGTGTACAGTGATGGATTTGAGGGTTTTGTTTTTTTATGAGTTGATTTCTGAATTTCAGAGAATAAATACTTATAATGGTGATACTTAAAAAAAAAAAAAGAATTGAACTTACAAATTTCTCAATAAGCAAGTGGTCATATTATTTATATCCTGCAACAAACTACAGTACATTTGATTTGCCTGCCATCATTGAAAGACGTTGAAAACACTTTAATTCTATGCAATATTTTCTATAAGTATTTCATTTGGTTCACTTTCTTTTCCATAATCATGATTATTATTTGAATAATCTTTTATTTAGTCATATGCAAATTTTACTAATATGCATTTGGCATTGACATCGATTGAGTCTACTTTTAGCTGTCATCTACTTAGGCTTCTAATCTTCTTTTAGTCAAACACTTACAAAGCTTAATTCAATCCAATTAAAAAGTAAGGGTAACCAACGCATTGCAAACCACACTATAATTTGCAAAAAATCTGCGCGCAGGACATACATTGCCCCTCTGATGCCCTTTTCTTCCATTATATTTTTGGAATGATGGATTTTGAGGCATACAAAGCTATAAATAATGGAGTATAAATACTGGCTGTGTGGTAAGAAGCTTGTTTCCCAACCACACGGTTCCAGATTCAGTCTCACTGCTTAGCACATTAGGCAAGTGTTTTCTACTACAGCCTTGGGCTGATCAAAGCCTTGTGAATGGATTTGGTAGATAGAAACTGAAAGAAGCTCATTGAGTGTGTGTGCCCCACCAATACTAGACAACCTGTGTTGGTGTGTTTATGTCCCTGTAATGCAGTTTGGCACTAACGGGGGCAGTCCACCCCAGGTAGCACTACTTTTGGGCCTGCTGTAGGCAATATGTACTTTTTGTGGGGGTCTGGGGGCAGCAAATTGTATGCCACCCCAGGTAGCATACACTCTAGCTATGCTAGTGCAGTTTAGCAAAAGAGACTGACAGAATAAGTACCAGGCTTGAAAAGAAAACAAGTCCCAAGGTGGATTCATCTGACTAAAAACTCTTCAACACGGTGCCTCAGCATGATGGCAGTCTAATGACTTGAAACAAGTAAAAAGATAAAAGATTAGCTTAAATACCCTCTAGGTAGAAAAAGTTAAAGGCTAATGCCTGTCATGTTTACAGAAAATGAAGGATTGTTCCCCACAGGCAGCCTTCAACTTTTTCAATCCAACATTTACACATTACTATCTATTGCTTCATTTGCTTCCATTGTTTCAAATCAGAACTATTTCATAATCTCTCAAAGTTTATAAATTCTAATGACATCGACAAGATAACAATGTTTTTTCATTTTTGCAATGGTGGTCAATGAGTCTTTTCCAGCAGAAAGTCTCACCTGTTTAAGAATAATGGCAGAGACCACTGCAACTCAAATTATAGAAAAGAAATTTCAGTGGAATTCTGTTTTATGATTGGCATATAACTTTCGTAACTTTTTCATTTTTTGGAATTTTCAAAAAATTTTGCAAATCTGTGTTCAACACAGGAAACTTAATTTTTTAAAATTTTGCTAACTTTGTTTTTTAAATTACAGCTTAAAATACAGACAGTCCAAATTTTTGGTTTAAATCCTAGCAATAGATCATTAAATGGAGAGGAAGATATTGAAAAGCATCAATACATCAGAGTGACAAGCAAGGACAGTATGAGGTGGTTGTAAGTTGTGCTAAAAATAACAACTACATATCCCTTAACTCACACAAATTTTTTCCTTTATTTTGATTTTTGCATAGTTGTATGATTTCCCATCTGTAGAAAAATTCCAAAAAATAAAAAAGTTATGAGGGATAATATGCCGTGTGTAAAGCAGAATTCTGCTGAAATTATTTTCTGTCTTATAAGCTAAGACATGGAAGAGGGTGCCCCCTACACATATAGGCCCAGCATCATGTGGCCATGTTCTGATGTCAAATGAACCAGTTCTCAATTCATAAGGCAAAAAATAGGTCCTGTGTCTCAAGTGTAAGCATAAGAGAACAGTAGTAGATCAGTAGAGTAAACTGTAAATAAACCAGCAGAAACAACTGATAATGGAAAATCATGAATCTAGAGCTTAAGAGTATGACAGTACATGATTGTTGATGTCTATAGGTATGGCACATGAAGAGAGAATCATTTCTTACTCTTTTACTTGTTTCAGTCATTTGACTGCGGCCATGCTGGAGCACCGCCTTCAATCGAGCAAATCGACCCCAGGACTTATTCTTTGGAAGCCTAGTACTTATTCTATCGGTCTCTTTTGCCAAACCACTAAGTTACGGGGGACATAAACACACCAGCATCGGTTGTCAAGCGATGTTGGGGGGACAAACACAGACACACAAACACACATACATATATACGATGGGCTTCTTTCAGTTTCTGTCTACCAAATCCACTCACAAGGCTTTGGTCAGCCCGAGGCTATAGTAGAAGACACTTGCCCAAGGTGCCATGCAGTGGAACTGAACCCGGAACCATGTGGTTGGTAAGCAAGCTACTTACCACACTGCCACTCCTGCGCCATCATCTAACATTAATAAAAATAATTTTTAAAATTACTTACAGCCAAATGTAAACTGTACTGTTTGGCTCATAATTTTGCCATAATTGTTAGAAGCCAAGCAGTGATAGTAGGTGTCATCTACTCCTCGTTTAGGCGGGGAAATTGTCAATCTTCCATTAGTAAGTGTGTAGCGAGAGTCTAGACTGGAACTTAATACAGTACTTTCACGGTACCAGCTGTAGACTGGTGGTGGGTTACCAAATGCAGTAAACTCCATATAGGTTCTGGGTGGATACATTATAGCTAGGACATTCTCTGGTTCCCTTTTTGTTTTTGGTCCTCTCTGAATATTATTCATGTCTTTCAAATGTTGTCCATAATCTATAAGAGAAATGAAGAACTCAAAGGTGAAGAGATAGTTTGGAAATTCCTCAACCCAAATGTCACACTGATATCAGTGCTTGGTAACAAAAATAGACATCTGGCATTGATACAATAAACATAATTGAGAGGTACTATGTCTTTTATATCCTTGATTTTGGATATATGATATAATGAAGTGGGAGTAAAGCAATATATTCACAGAGGTACTTTGACTACTGCTACGTGAGACTCCAAACACCCTCTGTCTCTCAATGATTGCACATTATTCTTTTGACAAGTTCACCTTTTAATCACACAAGGGTGTTGATGTCGATCACCACAACAGCGTCAGATAGCAGGGTATGATTTAAGGTGTTCAAGCTAGAACAGGTCATATATTTCAAAGTTACTATGTACAATAGAAGGGGTATAATTAGGAGTACTATGAAAGAGAGAGAGGGAATAATTGAGGGGTACTATGATGGAAAGAGAGGTATATTTAAAGGTTACTATGATAGAAAGAGGGGTATATTTAAGGCTTACTAGAAGAGATATAGTTAGGGACATTACACATGAGAGGTATTAAGTAAAAAAGTGAGCATAATTAAGTGTACTATGTAAGGGAGTGTGTGATCACAAGAGAGGGGATATAATAAGAAATACTAAGAGAGGGAAGTATATTTAAGGAAATATGTAAGAGAGATATAATTGAGGACTACTTTGAAAAGAGAGGGTGTAATAATATGTATAATAATTATGAGTAAGTGAGAATTATGACTGAATAAACTTCAGGGAGGTTGAGCCAGTCTTACACAGCTGACCTGGTGAGATTTAAACATAGAATATAGAGGGATAAAACTAAATATTGCATATCCTTGTTATTTAATCTCCCCCTGCGCCTACCACTGGTAGTCAATGACAATTCATCCATGTTCATCCTATCATATTTTTTCAGACTGTGTATCCAGAAACACATTAACCAAAGGGCCTTTGCCTTATTTAAGATGGTAGAGTGTGATTCAAGGGAAATTTTGTGATTTTAGTAGGTCTTAAGATTATGTGTAGGGGAGTACAACCTATCATCACTCAAATGAATATGGTTTGGTACATTATACTATGCTTTCACTAATTGTTTTAGATGTTTTTGTAGAAGTGAGTAGGCAGAAACACCCTCTCAGCTCTCTTGACCTAGCAAAATACTGAAGACATGATAGCTGGAAAGAGACACATAGACAGCTGCACCAATAGCTGGTTTGTATTTGTTGCAGCTAAAATGACAGGACCAATGTGAAATGAAGTGCCTTGCTCAAAGACACAACATACCCCTCAAACCAGGAATGGAACCCAAGACCTTGACTAGAGATATGTCATTGGTACAACACTAAGCATTTAAGGGGTACTGTGTAAGATAATGGGGGTATGATTTGTGGGGTACTACTTTGAAAATGGTGTATCTTTCAGGAGTATTATGTGCAAAAGAAGGGCTATAATTAAGATTACTATGAAAGAGAGTGTGTATAACTGAGGGGTATATGTAAGGGTTACTACGTAGAAGAGATATGATTAAGGGCAATGTCCCTTATTATATGGTTCAGGATCATGACCAAACACTCAAAACATTAGAGCATGCAACTTCACAGAAACAGCAGCTAAAATCTGTTGCAAATCATAGATTTTTATTTTTCAACTTTCAGTCAAGAAGGAAAGGATTTGCCAGTAACTCTTTTACAGGAGTTCTAAGATAGATAGGAGGGAGAAAGAGAATGGTACTCTCAAGCCGTAGACTTGTCATAAATGTTTGCAACAGGCTGGAGTGATAAAAGCACTCAAGGGCTTGGTGGTGAGTGATGGACTATATCTGTAACATATGCAGACAACAAAGGAATTTGAACTCAGAATGTAAAGAGCTGTAATAAATCCTGCAAGGCATATCTTCAGATACAAACATTTCTGTCAGTCCATTTGGCCCCCAAAAGACAAAATTATTCTCTGCAGGATTGGAACTCTGAATACAAGGTACCGACTTAAAGAAAGTAACATAGAATAATGTAGTCTTAAATATACACCTAGGTCTTTGATCATAAAGTCAGCTGGATAAGGGCAGACCTAGACCTAAACAATAACATAGTCAAACTAACAATAATACAATTGTCATTACAACTTACCAAAGTTTCTGTGTTGATTATAAATTCTGTAGCTTTCTTTTTCAGGAATTTCACAGATACTAGAACGTAGTGTCTGCCCATCATCCCGGATCCAACTGTATTTGCCATCTTGAAAACATAAATGGAAAAAAATTTATAATCTATTGTATTTTGGGATGCTCTCTTTTTCTCTTTTACTTGTTTCAGTCATTTGACTGTGGTCATGCTGGAGCACCACCTTTAGTCGAGCAAATCAGCCCCAGAACTTATTCTTTGTAAGATTAGTACTTATTCTATCGCTCTCTTTTGCCGAACCGCTAAGTTACGGGGACGTAAACACACCAGCATCGGTTGTCAAGTTATGTTGGGGGGGACAAACACAGACACACAAACATACACACACACATATATATATATATATATATATATATATAGGAAAATGAAAAATAATAATAAGGCAGAATGCTAAACTGAAAGCATATTTTAATATAGATGTGTAAAAAGGATTTCTAACCGGCTTTCATTGCATGGCAAATTTTCAAGAAGAGGGAGAATGAAAATGTTTTTTACAAAAAAGTAAAAAATAATATATAAAAAAATAAATATACCAATACATTATATCGTCTTTGAGCTTTTAAAGTTCAATGGTAATTCATGTAGATAATAATTAGAAAGATTAGGATGCATGAAATTGAGAGTTGTGTTTTGACAAAGAGTCCAGAACTCCAACTAAAGAGTATAAAACCCACAGAATTGTCTTCCTTTAAACACACTTCCTGTTTTGACACCACACTTCCTGCTTAACACAAACTTTCAGCCCTTTTTTTAAAGCAAAACACAACTCTCAATTTCATGCATCCTAATCTTTCTAACCATTATCTACATAGATTACCATTGAACTTTAAAAGCTCAAAGACAATATAATGTATTGGTATATTTTTTTTTTTATATATTATTTTTTTATATATTATTTTTTACTTTTTTGTAAAAAACATTTTCATTCTCCCTCTTCTTGAAAATTTGCCATGCAATAGAAGCCGGTTAGAAATCCTTTTTACACATCTATATTAAAATATGCTTTCAGTTTAGCATTCTGCCTTATTATTATTTTTCATTTTCCTATTATTTCTCCATGTGCGGTTAACACAACCCCACCATTTACTGACTTATATATATATGACGGGCTTCTTTCAGTTTCCGTCTACCAAATCCACTCACAAGGCTTTGGTCAGCCCGAGGCTATAGTAGAAGACACTTGCCCAAGGTACCATGCAGTGTGACTGAACCCAGAGCCATGTGGTTGGTAAGCAAGCTACTTACCACACAGCCGCTCCTACACCTGGTCATTTTTTTTCTTTTTGCAAAATAAACACACACACTATACATTCGTTCTTCATTCGTATATTACTGTTCTTATTCTAACTCATGTCCATTGTCTGGAAATATTTTATCTCACATATGTGACCTCTTCAGCAACACTTTCCATCTTCTTGCTTCGCTTAGTCCATTCTATTCAATGATGTGTATCCTTATCATTCATAATCTCTCTCTCTCATTTTATATATATATATATAAATAGATTTCGTTTTTGGATTTGGTTTGCAAGATTCTTTATGTGAGTTTGTGTGTTGAAGCATATTCTGTTGTGTCTGGGGAGAGTCATTTTCTTTTTGTGCCTTATAATTTAACACACTCACCAGTAAAATTCCCACTTATTTTTATTTTCCTAAAATTTTCTTTGTGTCTTGCAACCTTTTCAATAGTCCTGACTATTGAAAAGGTTGGAAGACACAATGAAAATTTTAGGAAAATAAAAATAAGAAATAAGTGGAAATTTTACCAGTGAGTGTGTTAAATTATAAGGCACAAAAAGAAAATGATTCTCCCCAGACACAACAGTATATATATATATATATATACACACACACACTCACAAACGTTTATATCATCATCGTTTAACGTCCGCTTTCCATGCTAGCATGGGTTTGACGACTTGACTGAGGACTGGTGAAACCGGATGGCAACACCAGGCTCCAATCTAAATTTGGCAGAGTTTCTACGCCAACAACTCAGAGTTTTTATATATATATATATATATATATATATATATATATATATATATATATATAAAATCATTGTTTTAATGTCTACTTTTTTATACTTGAATGGATCAGATGGAACTCACTGAGAGTGATTTTGTACACCCAGTTGCCCTTCCTGTGGGCAACCCACAACTGTTTCCAAGTAAGATATTTCCCCTTGGCCAGGCATATTTTCACAAAAGACTGAAAATAAATCACACTGCTCATACAATGATGTCACTCACTCATGACAGCCAAGTAATGTCAAGACAAGGAAACAAACACACACACACACAGCGACTACCAATTCTTTGGAGAAGGCCATCTCTTTAACACATTTTGTATATGAGTGTGTGCGTCTTTGAGTGTGTGTGCGTCTGCGCATTCAATACATGCAACATAGTAATTTTATAACAGACATTTTATAACACCATGACTATGAAATTTTGTATATAAGTGTGTATGTGTCTGTGAGTGTGTGTGTCTGTCTTAGTATATGTATGTGAGAGTTAATGTGTGTGTGAGTGTATGTGAGTGCGTGTGTGTGTGTGTGTGTGAGTGTATAGGAGTGCATGAGTGTGTGAGTGTATGTGATTGTCAATTAGACTGATGTAAACTGGCTATGTGAAAGAGCTATACTGGCTCCAACTAATGAAATGGTTGATAAACTCAATCATGAACTTCTTCAAAAGTTAACAGACACATCAGAAAAGACCTTTCCATCAATTCACACAATAGTTGATCAAGATCAGGCAGTTCAATACCCTGTTGAATTTCTGAACACACTTAAACCCACTGGGATGCTACCACATAACTTGACACTAAAGCTGGATGCTCCCATTATGTTGATTAGGAATCTTGACTAATCTCACCTATGTAATGGAACAGGCTTAATTGTTACTTATATGAAACCTTATGTCCTACAGGCAACAATCATAACAGGTAGTCACAAAGAAGAAAATGTCTTTATTCTAAAATTTCCTCTCATACCTACAGATTTTCCATTTGAATTTTAAGATGCTTCAGTTTCCAGTCAATCCTTCAAGGTAGTTGGACATCATCTCTCTACTACATGCCTCTCCCATGGCCAATTCTATGCTGATTGCTCACAAGTTAGAAGCAGCAACAATTTATTCATTTGGACACCAACAAAAAAATTACACAATGAATATCATTTACCCTGAGGTGCCTCAAGAATGACAGATTTGCAGTTCTAAATTCTATTATCACTACAATTTGGATATTTTTTAATAAATATAGAGATTTTGAAATAATAATGAGAAAACAAATATATCTTCATATTTATTGTTTACTAATCTGAATAAAAACAGCAGTAACCTGGGCAACGCCGGGTAATTCAGCTAGTTAAAAATAAATGAATAAGATAGCAGCTGCTGAAGCATTTTTGATCTGCTTGGTTAGTGCAGACCTTGAGTTACACAATAACAAACTAATGGTAGTTTGTGTTTATATACCAACAATGTTAACAAAATGCAAAAGAATGCCATAAAAATATCTTCCATAACATTTATATTTCCAGCTGTGATTTTTCAGACTTCCTGTAAAGTCTAGAATGTTTAAAGGGTCATTTAATCGTATTAATAGAGACAGTAATTTTATACATAACATCACCATCATTTAACATCAACTTTTCATTAGTTGCCTGGTTTAGATAGAATTTGAAGTAAATTTTCTAGAACCAGGTACCCTTTCTGTCACCAACCCTCACTTGTCTCCAAGCAAGGTAGGTAATTTTTCCTGATGCCCAGGCATTTTTTAAGTGAAAGACTGGAAACGAACAACCTCAATTGTATGATGATAATGCTTAGTTACAAACATCATGTGGTGTCTAGACAAGGGTACACACAAATGCATACACTCACACACATACATATATACATACAAATATGTACAACAGGCTTCTTTCAGTTTCCATCTGCCAGATCCACTCATAAAGCATGGACAGGCTTGGATCTACAGTGGAAGACACTTGCTCAAGATGTCATTACGATGATAATGATGGAGTGCGGGGATGTATGTGTTTCTGAGTGTATTGCATGTGTGTTTACCTTTACCAATGTAAACCTTTGTGTCTTTTATGTTAAATATGAAACTTAATGAAATAGAATTTACTAAAATATGTTCCAGTAAGAATAAAGACAGCAGATAATATGACTGACTAAAAGTGGTGTCCCAGCATGGATGTAGTCCAATAAATGAATTCATTAACACACACACAATAAATGTTTAATACTCACCATGATAAATATAAGTAATAAATCTTCCTGTACTGTTTTTCACAGCATCATTTACCCAAAACATTTCTTTGTTGTTTATATCTTGTCCATCTCCGATCCAACGGAATTTATTGTTTCCTAGGTATTCACCACTTGTGTACCAGGTAAATCTAAACAGAAGAAAGATAATATAAATAGCAATCTCCTAATATAATAATGAGTGTAGTGTTTTAATATATTTGTATATATATATATTAGTTGAAATTTACAGAAAAACAAAAGATGAAGACAGGTGTATAAACAACAAGCAGGTGTTTTAATTTGATGCTCGGGAAGATGAGAAAGTCTTTTTTCGAGTCTACGCTCTTCAACAGAAATGAACAAGAGGAAATAAACAGAGAGAGAATAAAAAACTTTTGGAGCTAGCGGTCAATCATGGTGACTGGCTGGACAAAGGTAGTTATACAGGAGAGCTAGGAAGGGGAGATAATAAAGTGTTGGAGATCCCAGAACGAAGGCGCGTGTGCATTTGTAGATGTGTACGTAAGTCTGTAATGTGTAGGTAACGGTGTGGGTGCTGAGAAGTGGTCAGTGCTAATTTATGCGGGGTGGTATGGTGGTGTTGGGGTGTGGAGATGTGAGGGTGTGGGTGTGGGTTGGGGGTGAGGATGTGGGGGTAGGGTTGGGGTATGTAGGAATGAGATGTGGATGGAGGGGGTATTGATGAAGGGAGAAGGTGGGTAGGAGTGAAGAGAAGAAGTAGATGACAGATGAAGAGAGGAGATGAGGGGAGTCAGATGAAGAGGGGAGGGGAGTTGAGTCCATATGGTGCAAAGAAACAAAGAAAGAAGATTAATTCCTGTTCATGGCAAAGGCAGGAGTCCGGATGACCTCCATGCAAAGACAATCCGAACACAGACAGGTGTTGTAATGAATGACCAGTAGGGTGGAAATGGTGTGAGACTGGGGTGTCATTGCTGAATCTAATGTCTCGGAGGTGCTCCGCGAACCAGTCAGCCAAGCAGCGTCTTGTTTGACTGATGTACACAGAACAGAAAGAGCAGGAGATGCAGTAAATGACGTTGCTAGAAGAGTAGGTAAAGGAGTCAGTGATATGATAAGGACAATGATAGGTGCCTGAGGATGGTGGTGTTGGAGAGGTAGGGGCAAGTGCAGCAGCATGGGCAGAAGCAGGGGAACGAGCCAGGTTGGGAGGTGGGGTTAGGGAAGAAACTGTGGACCAGGAGGTCACGTAGGTTGTGGGCTTGTTTGAAGGAGGGAAGGGGTAAGTTGGGGAAGATGTGCAAAGTGGAGGGGTCAGACTGGAGTCGACAGAAGGCTTGAGGAATGGTGCATTGGCGGGGTGGAGGAGTGGTAGGTGAAGGGAAACGGGAGACGGGTAATGGTAGGCAGGTGCAGGGAGAGAGAGCAAAGGCACAGTATATGGAACGTGCTCTGGCAAGGGCGGTGTAGATAGTGGTGAAGGGATATCCACGAAGGATGAAGTGGCAAGGCACGAGTTGAATCTCAAAGTCATTGTTGTCACTGCAGAGCCTGCACAGACAGAGGAATTGGGAGTAGGGGATGGAGAGCTTGATGTGGGTAGGGTGGGAGGAGGAGCTGCAACAGCTATTTCTTTTTACCGATGCTACGATAAATGTTGTTCACCTGAAGATTGTTACTGCAAAACATTAAAGTACTAGTAAATTGAGTAGAAAACATATACAAAATATGATTATGTTGGGAGAAGTAATTTTTTATATATATATATATACATATATATATAAATAGTTGAAATTTATAGCAAAACAAAAGATGAAGACAGGTGTAAGAACAACAAGCAAGTGTATTAGTTTGGCGCTTGGGAAAAATGAAAAAGTCTTTTACATTTCGAGCCTATATTTATATAGTGTAGTATTCTATTATTGGTGGGATCAACAAAAAAAGCACCCCATCCATGTGAAAAATAAATATCATTTAATAAACATAGGATCTTCCCAATAGTACACAGCATGCTATACAAGCTTGCTCAAATTTGTACTATCAAAGCAAGAAACTTAAATTAGCTCACATTTAAATCCTAAACAAACCCTTATTGCTGTAACCATCAGAAATGCTGTGAATCAGAAATTAGTTAATTAAACAGCTGTAGCCAATGACACAATTGTTCACCAATAGCAATATAAAATAAGACACTAATATTTTTAAGGGAAATAAATCTTGACTTGCCCAGTTAGTTTATTCTGACCGAAGTAGGAGGTCAGGAAATTGTTTTCTCCTCCTGAATTGACATTGACAAGTGTAGCACCATATTTCTGTAATTAGAAACAAATGAATACTTAGCATATACACACGCATGCATGTATATATATATACTCGCATAGACGTGTACAAAAAAACCCAGCAAAGGTAAAGAGACAGAGAAAACAAACACAAATAAACTCTCTCAACTCAACTACCTCTCCTTCTTTCTCCCACCCACCATATTGTATCTACCCCAGGACTACCAGTAACCACTTTTCCGCAGTCTTTTTTCCCAGGATGTCAGAACTGGAATTCCCACTCCAGCCAATTCTTTTCCAACAGCCAACAACTTGTAACTGTTCATTGGTAGTTACTTCAAGAAGGAAAGATTTGTCTTCTGTCGATTGGAAGCTACAGAAACCAAAGATAAATACTACTGTGAAGGAACAGGCAGACAAGTAGAACACTGCATGTTAAGGAACTTCAGCTAGGGTACAGTAAAACATCATTGAGAATCAGTATATGAAAAACTGAAACTATAATTTGATATCTATATCCCACTCTGCTGAGGCATTTTATTATTTTTTAAGCTCTTGGTCATGGGGGAAGGGACTGTGGCCTTCACTTTCAGATACCCATAAAACATGAATACAACCTCAGAGACAACCAATATCACAGTCACTTTCCAGGAACAGGCTGAAGAGTGGAAGAAAATGCAATATGCCCAAAGTGTCATATTGTTACCCATACAATAAAACCACTATCAGCTGGCATGCACAATGCTGTTCATAGTTAGGTGAAGCTTGTTTTGCAACCATGTGGTTTTGGGTTCAGTCTGACAGCAAGGAAGCCATCACATCCACATGAATGTGCATCAACATCAACATCTGTTCTCCATGCTGGTATGGGTTGGACAGTTTGACAGGAGCTGACAAGCTGAAGAGCTGCCTAGGCTCCATGTCTATTTTGGTATGCTTTCTATGGCTGGATGCCCTTCCTATTGCCAACCACTTTACAGAGTATTCTGGGTACTTTTATGCAGCACCGGCATGAGAGTGTTAATGTGGCACCAGCTCCCAGGACCATTCTTGGTAAACCTAGATGTCATCTTCAATTTGTCAACTTGTTTAAGCAGCAACATCATAATATGAAAGCTTGTTTTAACAGGATTAGGAATGCTCAGCCGGAGAAGGATGCAGGAGACATGCCTGTAATCAAGGACAACCACGCTTTTACTTAGCTTGACACGTCTTAGCAACATTTCAGGATTGTCACTACTTGAGCAAAACAGAATGATGTTGACACATCACTGGTTGCTTTGCACTTTTGAAAATCTGTGGAATAAAAAAAAAAATCTCTTACTTGAAAGACAGATAAGAATTGGCAAATGGAATAGCACCCAGTTGTAAAATCCTACCTCAAATAACTCCCCTTCTAGCCTGTAGCGTAACAAAATGTACATTAAACAAACAGGACAACAGTCCAACTTTTTTACATGCTACAAATGACAGGCTTAAGAAGACAATGCATTAAAAATCTACAGCCATCTCTCATAATTGAGGATGAATTGGTATTAGTATAAACCACACTTTAGTTTGTGGTTTTAGGTTCCCACTGACATAAGCTACTTCTGAACCCTCCCAACCTTGACCCAGTATATCATTCATGATGCTTTACCACTTCACCTAGGGAGGGGAAGACAGAGAACCATACCAACACTGGGTGGCATATTATTTCACAGATCCTTAAAAGATGAAAAGGCAAAGTAGATTTTGATGGATTTTGAACTCTGAGTAAAGAAAACTCAAACAAATGTTGCAATGTAATCATCTGACACTAATGACCACCTTATGATCATTATTACTACTTACATTAAAGCAGTGAGCTGGCAGAATTGTTAGCATGCTAGGCAAAATGTTTAGAGGCATTTCGTCTGTCCTTGAGTTCTGAGTTTAAATTTTGCTAAGGGCGACTTTGCCTTTCATCTTTTTGGGGTTGATGAAATAAGTACCAGCGAAACACTAGGGGTTGATGTAATCTACTAGTTCCATCCCCATAAACTTTCAGGCCTTGTGCCTTTAGTAGAAAGGATTATTACTACTTACACTACATTCTTCTTTAGCCATGTCAATGGTTTTCGGTGAATTCATGATGAAATTGTAACAGGATTCACCATATTTCAGCCATTGATTAGGACAATCTAGAAGAGAGAAAATAATGAATTTATTTAAAGAATCACCACAACATGAATATAACTAGAAATTGTCAGCAATAAAATATAAATACAAGTAGCCTTGTTCATCAATGGTTCATTCATCACTGATCTGGGACAATACATTCAATATTGTGAACCACATTACGCTTGCCATGGATTGATCTGTGATAACATGGGTAGGTGACCAGTCAAAGATTCTACTTGTATTGCAAAACTGCCTGCTCCTCCAAATCAGGCATAGGTAACTTGCTTCAAGAAGCAGGCTACATGAGACATGGTTAATCAATCAGATGGACTGCGCTACTAAAAAATTCAAGATAATTTTAAAGTGGCATGCCATTCAGAAAGTACTGCAGGCTATAGTTTGCCATGACTGTACTGGATCTTTTCCATCTCAAGCACAGATTTTTTAATGAATTTTTAAAAAATTAAACACTTTGAAACTTCAGATACTGGTCGAATGTGTCATGTAGAAAGAGGGTTTACTCTTAAAGTTTTTGACAAAATTTTGTATTTTAGAAGTTATTTCATGTTAAAGTTGTCATATTTGGGTAATTTTAACCAATCAATGTTTATTTAGCTGAAGAAAGTTACTGCTACTGTTTGCGAACAACAACTTCCGGCTCATTATTTTTAGAAAATTATTACTGAGACAGACCAATGACAGAGCCTATATGTGGTTGCATGACCTGCTAGAAAAAGTAGCCAAACATTTTATATACAGAATAGAAAAACCTCTGACACATTCAACCAGTATCTGAAGTTTCAAACTGATTCAGTTAAAAAAAATTAATTTAAAAAATCTGTGACTGAGATTGACAAGATCTGTGAAACTACTCTCGTACAACACTGGATATTAGCCATAATATGTACCGAGTTCCCATAACATTTTCTATTTATTTCATACGGAAATTTGAATAAATTACGCTAGTCAAGAGAATCCCAATATTTGGAATATGGATACTTGCTATCTTTTATTCTTTCAACTTTTCTTTAACTTTAGCGGCTTCATCATTCAGTGAAGAATATTGTTTTAACCACAGGATAGCTCTGATTGTAATGGATCTGTGAGAAAAGGTGTTCCAGCCATGACCATTTTGTCTTATTCTTTTCTAGAAGTAATGAATTCCTAAGTGAACATAAAATAATGTAAACTTGCTTTATTTTTTTTTTCTTGAAGACGGAAATTTCATTTTTCTTTTTGTCAGGAAGATTTGGTTGCTCTTTCTAGCAATTCGAACGACCAGGTAAAGGCTCTCTCGTTGCCTCATCTCGTTCCATTTGTCACCTGTTGTTTAGTCCTGAGTTGGATCTGATTGAACAAATATGATCAAAGACATCCCAACTGTGACCATTCCGTCTTTCTTCCCAGACATAATGGACTCTACGTGTAAATCACAGGAGAGAGGTTTTTCTACTGTGTATATAAAAAAGTTTGGCTACTTTTTCTAGCAGGTCATGCAACCACATACAGGCTGTCGTTGTTCAATCTCAATAATTTTGTTGTTATTTAGACTCAAGTCAACCCTGATACAGCAAACCTATTGTCACAGACATTCCAGCCTTCAGCAAACCATCTTTTTAGGGATAATCTAGGACATTACATACAATAGGCATGTGATTTAAGTATGGGGATACTTTGGCTGCTATTTTTAGTGTATCAAGTGACCAGGTAGAGGCTCTTTCATTGGTTCAATTGCGTGATGAGATTTTTTTATACATATATGTATGTATATATATCATCAGCAGAAGTTAGAGAGTAAGTCAAAAGCTGAGAGTTTTGTGTATTGGCACTTATCAAATACAAATTTGGCCATTGTCACTCTGTGACTTCTGCCTATTATTAATGTGTGTGTGTGTGTGTGTGTGTGTGTGCACATTATATATATATATATATATATATGTTGCTATAAAAACATCTCTGGTTATTAAAGAAAGATTTTGTTAGAGGAGATTTTCAGTTTAAATCTTTCTGTTGTTGAAGATTCATCATTTTGTCAACGGACCTGGAAGTTATTGGTCGCAAACTGCAGCAGTAACTTTCTTCAGCTGAATCCATGTCACTGATTGGTTAAAATTATCCAAATATGACAACTTTAACATGAAATACCGCTTCTAAAATACGAAATTTTGTCAAAAATGTTAAGAGTAAACCCTGTTCTACGTGACACATTTGACCAGTATCTGAAATTTTAAAGTGTTTAATTAAAAAAAATTTATTAAAAAATCTGTGCTTGAGATGGAAAAGATGCACTGTACTAAACCTAACCATATAAAAAAAAAAGCAAAACAAGAAGAGGACTAGGCAGCGCTAATAAAAGACATTCAATCCATGGTTGTCTCTTTTCTTTTTTTTTAGTTACTCTGTTACTCTTTGATGAAGACCAGCTCTGTGCACCCACTTTGTAATGAATATATTGGAGAAGTGTTCAAGAATATTCTATTGGTATCGAAACATTACAACCAAAATCTTATAATCCTAAAAATACAGTGTAAAAGATACTTACCAGCAAGTGTCTGCAATGAAAAGCAGGCTAGGAAGACCAATATCAGTGGCATTGCCAAAGACGGCATTTTGAAATTACTAATAGTTACTTCTGAAAATATAAAAGATAGAATACTAAAGTTTACAATATATATATATATATATATATATATATATATATATATATGGGAGAATGTACGAAAAAAACAACAACAGACGAGGACAGGTGGTGTAAACAACAAAAGGGTGTATTAGTATGACGCTCAGGAATACGGAAAGTCTTTAACGTTTTGAGCTACGCTCTTCAACAGAAAGAATACGGAGACAAGGAGAAAAACACGGAGAAAAAAAATTGAATAGTGTTCAGTCAGCGGTCAATCATAGTATATATATATATAAACTGATATTAGTAAAATAACTCATTAAATAGAGAATTTGACCTTTGGAGATTGATCCAGAAATGACACAAGAATGTAAGAGAGAATATGGCCCAATAAATGAGAAAGGTGGATGGATAAGTTCATTAGATTGTGAGAGGAGAATGACAAATGGGAGTACAAGTAAATATAGTATGTGTAATAAGGGTGGAAGTGAAATGAATAGTAGATATTAGGACAAAGAAGGTGAAAGAAAAAAAAGTGAAGAACAGTAGTATAATAAACCTATAAACCAAAGGTTCTCAACCATTTTTTATCTATGGACCCCTTGGATTACTATTTCATTCTGGTGGACCCCAATAGCCATCCACTGTTTAAAAACTAGTTTTACAGAAACTTCTTTCAAAATTCGTTAAACTTGTCTAAGTTGAACTATGTAAAATGTTAGAGAAAGAAGCCTAGCTGTTTCTAGCAATACATCTCAAGCAAAATTTTTTCAGGGGCCCTTACAATACTGTTGTGGATAACTAATTTAGGATTTTGTTGTGTGACCCTGCAAAATCTTATATGGGCTCTCAGGGGCCATATAGACCCTGGTTGAAAACTCTTGCAGTAGACAGATCAGAAGATAAGATGATGTGTGGATGGGAAGGGGGAAGAGAAGGAAATAGAGTGATGCATATGGGAGTGGCTATAGTGAATAGAGGACAAATATAAAAGTGGTGGTCATCGACAAGATATATGAGAGGGTGTTAAAAATTAGATATGGCAGTCTTAAGACGTAGTTCAGAGAAAAGGTGGGGGAGATAACTGGATTCACAGAAAGAGGTAATGGATGAAATGATGGAGAAAAAGTTAACTGTAAAGATTTTGGTAGGAAAAGTTCTGCACAGAGGATCATGCGAACAAAGACAACATACGACACTAAAAGGATTAATCAAGGTTATCCCTGCATTGAGACTGAGGTAAACATTGTTGAACAATGTTTTAAAAAACTCAACTAAAGACAAAAGAGACAATTTTATAATAAAGAATCATTGAGCCACTATGAACACAGCAAAACAGTCATTTGGTAACACTGTGATGATAAAAACCTGTTTCTAAACCACAATAGGTGTAGATAATTTGTTAAAACAGGTTTACAATATAAATATTGATTTATTCCCACTTGAACACAAAAGTAAATATAAAGATTTTACTGTTGATGAAATCTAACTTAATATCATTATCATTGGTTTAACATACATTTTACATCTTTGGTATATTATGTATATCTCTGCTTTTAGAATAGGTATACAACATTCCTATGTTGTAAAAGGGTTGGCATAAGAAAGGGCTTATTACTGTTAAAACAATGTCTTAAAAAGTTCTCTTGCCCAACTCCCACTAGTATTAAAAGGCAGACATAAAAAACAATGATAATTGCTATGTACTGGAGAAGCCTACAATTCATAACATTCCATGTGGTACCAATATTATTCCCAGGTATGTTCGAATCATAGATAGAATGCATTGTGGTATTTTATTCCCACTCTCTTAACTCTTTTGAGATCAAATCCCATCAAGATCAACACTGCCCTTTATCTTGGTGACATGAATAAAACAATAACAATCTGGAGAGTGGATTTGGTAGAACTGTTAAAAAGTTAGGAAAGATGCCTTGCAATATCTATTGTAGATCTTTGCATTTTGACAGCAACACCTGTGATAGTATTGTGCTATAGCAAGGAAAAGGCTACTGATGTGGGCCAGTGGCCTTTCCCTTGGGTAAACATTGATGTGGGAAGGGGGAGACTTGTATGTATGGCCAGATGCTGGTCTTCTTCAAAAATCTTGTTCAATCCTACACATATATGTGCAGATGCAATCTTGACTGACAAAGGTCCTATAATGACAGCTGTTAAGTACCTCTTGCTACCAAATCACAGTTTTTTTGTTTTTTTTTTAACTTTGCAGTATGCATTTGATTTAGATGCCTTAACTGCAGTATAAGTCAGCTATGAAACCAGTGGGATTGAAACTTAAATTACATAGTCGCAAAATTTCTTAACCACACTGGCATGCCTACACTCATCTTAACTGCAGAGCCTTAAAAAACAGATGACACGAAATACAAAGGTCCTTCTCAAGACATAAGCTCATAAGGTTGGTTTCTAGGATTGCTTACTTTTGCCAGCTGAGTGGACTGGAGCAACGTGAAATGAAGTATTTTACTATAACAAAAAAAAAAAACAAAAAAAACAAAAAAAAACACCCAATCAAGGGATTGAAACCACAATCATATGATCATGAGTGCAACACCCTAACCTGTAAGCCACATGTTTTCACATGTCCTAAAGTTTAGAATAATTTCATTCACAAGAGTTTCCAATGTTTTTTGTCAGAGATTTCTCCTCTACACTGAACTAGTTGGGCACCAGTGTAAAATTTCTGTTAGTGGTCTGTGTTGCTGTATGTTTGTTAGCCCCAAGTAAGTTCTGATCTAGTATATCTATAATAAAATGCATGACCATCTCATTTTTTGAGGAATATGTAGGACTACATTATCTAAATTTTTCATTTATGAAGACAGAAGGTTTAAGGTAGTGAACTGACAGAGTTATTTGAATATTGGATAGAATACCTTGTGGTACTTAGTCCAGCTTTCTACACAGAGGGTCAGTCAATGTTGACCAACAGTGACCCCTATACTCTATTTCTACACATGGCACAAGGCCTGAAATTTCAGGAGAGGGGATTACATTTCACTGGTACTTAATTTATTGATCCTAAAAGGATGAAAAGCAAAGTCGATTTCAGTGGAATTTGAACTCAGAACAAAGATGGAAAAAATACCACTAAGCATTTTCACCAGTGTGCTAATGATTCTGCCAGCTGACCACCTCAGTAATAATAATCCTTTCTGCTAAAGGCACAAGGCCTGAAATTTGGGGGAAGGGGTTAGTTGACCAGGTCGACCCAGTACACAACTGGTACTTAATTTATTGCCCCCCCCCCCACCACCACCAAAAGGATGAAAGGCAAAATCAACCATGGTAAAATTTAAACTCAGAACATAGCGATGGGCGAAAATACTGCTAAGCACTTCATCCAGCATGCCAACAATTCTGCCAGCTCACCATCTTCTTCATAATATTGATAATAATAATAATGGCTTCAAATTTTGCCACAAGGGCAGCAATTTGGGGGAGGGGACCAGCCAATTACATCATCCCCAGTATTCAACTGGTACTTATTTTATCGACCCCGAAAAGATGAAAAGCAAAGTTGACCTCGGCGGAATTTCAACTCAGAACATAGCAACAGGCGAAATACTAAGCATTTTGCCCAGCGTGCTAATGATTCTGCCAGATCACCACCACCATAATAATAATAATAATAATAATAATAATAATGGTTTCTAATAATTTAGGCACAAGGTCAAGAAGGGATAGTTAATTGTATTGGTCCCAACAGTGACTGGTACTTTATATTACTGATCCTGAAAGAATGAAATGCAAAGCTGACCTCAGCAGATTTGAATTCAGAATGTAATGAATTGGAACAAATTTGCAAGTCCAACAACAACCAAAGCAAAAAAAAAAAGAAACCTAGGAAAGCAAGAAATGTATTTAGTAGAGAAATTAACTTTATCTTATGATAAAAAAAAAACAATGGCTCTAGCAGAATATGAACCCTAGACTGCATGATAAATAATCCAATACCATAATTTTATCTCAAAAGTTGTTATGTTTACTGAGCTTTACAAGACAAGGTTATGAGGTCAAAAGCATTAAAATTACTGAGCTGTACCTCCACTCCATGTAATACATTTATTCCTGGTCAGTATTTGTCTTGTTCAGGAGTTCTCAACCATTTTTTATCTTTAGACTCCTCTGATTATTATTTTATCCTGGGACTCCCATAGTCATTCGATGTTTAAAAACTAGTTTTAGAGAAACTTCTTCCAAAATTCTTTTTTTTTTTTTCACACATTAACTTGTGTAAGTTGAACTATGTAAAATGTTTCTTGCAATACATGCATCATCATCATCGCTGTTTAACGTCTGCTTTCCATGCTGACATAAGTTGGAGGGTTGACAGAGAACTGGTGAGCCAGAAGGCTGCACCAGGCCCCAATCTGATTTGGCAAAGTTTCTACAGGTAGATGCCCTTCTTAATGCCCACCACTCCAAGAGTGTAGTATGTGCCACCAGCATGGGAGCCGATCAGGCAGCACTGGTATTGGCTAAGCTCGAATGGTGCTTTTTATGTACCACCAGCACAGGTGCCAGTTAGGTGGCACTGGCATCAACCATAACTATAATGTCACTCGGTTCAACAGGTCTTCACAAGCACAGCATATTGCTCAACAATTAAAGGGTGCTTTTAAACGGGCCACAGGTTCCCTCCACTTCTTCACACAACTGTCCTCATCCATGTGCATCACATGACCATACCAACACAGTTGTCTCTCTTGCACACCATAACTGACGTTTCTTATGTCCTACTTCCCTCTCAGGGCACTTACACACTGTTGTGTATGCACACTGACAGTAGACATCCAGTGGAGCATACTAACTTCATTTCTTTCAAACCTATGCATGTCCTCAGCAGTCACAGCTCATGTTTCACTGCTGTGTAGCATGGCTGTTCACACACAGGCATCATACAGTCTAAAGTGACCAGCAGGAGCTCTCTGACCTTTGCCCAGGCTATCATTCTAGCAGCTATTCTCTCAGAGCAGCCACCCCAGCTACTGACTTGGTCACCTAGGTAACAGAAGCTATCAACTACTAGTTTTTTCTCCTGGCATGTGATGGAATCTATTTTTTGTACATCGTCAGTGTTTATTGCTCCTGTGCATCTGCCACACACAAAAACTATCTTCCCAGTTAACCTTCCTTTGATATTGTTGCACTTCTTATGTGTCTATAGCTTACGCCAGGTACATCTTATGGAGTTACTACCTACACCTTTTCTACAGATCAAGCAGGGCTATCTATCTGAAGGGATTTGTGATTTGTTTGCCTTCCTACTTACTAAGACTTTGGCTTTTGCGAAGTTAACTCTAAGGCCCTTCAATTCTAGACCTTGCTTCCACACCTGAAACTTCTCTAGCTCTGGCAGTGACTCAGCTATTAGAGTAAGGTCGTCTGCATAGTGGGTCTCCTAGGATTAGCCTGTCTTGAATTCCTCTGTTATTGCCTGGAGGACTATGATGAACAAGTGGAGGCTAAGGACTGATCCTCGGCAAACCACTGAATTCTTTGTTATACTCGTTGCCAAGCCTCACCTAACAGACAGCATCCCTGTACATGGCTTGTTTCTGAGATATCCCTGATGATGTAATATCCCATACTCTGGGATATCCCAGAAACAGCTGTAAGACTTTGAATTTTTTCCAATAAAAATAATGTATATGACTTGAGACGTTTGGCTTGCCTTAACATTTGTTGATCTCTTTAACAATTATATATCCACTATATCAGAAATCTGCAATGGCTCCATAACTACCATCTTGGCTACAGCCCTGGAGCCCTAGTAATCCATTACAGCACTTATTTAGTATACCTAATCATTTAGATCACCTGTGAACTAAACCCCCATACTTTGTATATATATATATATATATATATATATATATATATATATTTAGTTATACCAATGGTTCTTCAGCAACAACAAATTCAGTGGCTATTACCAACTTCAGGCCATGACAGACAGAGAGCATGTTCTTAAAGCAAAGAATTTGAACTTATAGAGACAATATTTACATATCGCCTGAGGAAACAACTAAATCTCATAATGCAAGAAAATAGTTGCATAATCAAGTACCTACAAGCCTGGAGAACTACATTTTGTAGAAACGATTGTAGTGATTGAAAATAAATGTCC
Organism: Octopus bimaculoides; assembly: GCF_046866305.1. Taxonomy (NCBI): domain Eukaryota; kingdom Metazoa; phylum Mollusca; class Cephalopoda; order Octopoda; family Octopodidae; genus Octopus; species Octopus bimaculoides. The sequence continues at coordinate 80,205,925 of NC_142932.1, forward strand.
AACTGTACTCCTTGTTGACTCCAAATTTTTTTCAATCTTATACATACATAGAGAGAGAGAGAGGACACACACACACACACACATATATATAATTTAAGATAAACTTGTAAGCAAATTTGCCATGTAGTGTCATATAGATTCAGATTTATTATTAAAGTACCCATACTATACATTTTATCACTGGTACTGTGCTGATACTCAAAAGCAAAGCAGTTCTCATTGGCTCACTTCACCCAGTTATAAATAGCTTAAATGGTGGAACAAGAAACCTGACCATATCACCCCCTAAATATTAATGTGCATACAGGACACAGGACAAGAAATTCAATGACACTAGATAACTTTAGAAAACAAGATTTAGAATAAGACAGAAAGGAATTGAGAAAAAGAGAGAAAAAAGAAAAAGAAAGCATGAAAGCAAGAGTGAACAATAAAAGCCTGTTCATTTGAATTTTCATACCCCACCTACGTTCATATACTTGCTTTTATTATTCATTATGAAGTTTAGGAATTCAAATAAGTTAGCCTGGGAATCTAGAGAACTAATGGAGTTAATTATGATGAAAAACTTAATATTTAAACAACAACACCAACAGCCATTGCCACCAGTAGCATTATTATTTTCTTATTACTTTTTATTATTCCACAAAGAAATTGTCTATAAATGTGTCACTGTTTAAGAAGCTACACTTCTTGAATGACTCCCACCACCACTCCACTCAGTTAATTAGTGTTTCTTGTCATACATGGAATTTTCCCACCAATATGGCATGGTTGAAGTATGTTTTGTTTAACCCATTAGCGCTTAAACTGGCCATACCTGCTCCAAATATTCTACCTGCTTTACGTTCAAACTGACCAGATCCAGCCTCTCGCACTTACCCAACAATGTTGTTGTTGTTGGCACTCCGTTGCTTACGACGTCGAGGGTTCCAGTTGATCCAATCAACGGAACAGCCTGCTCGTGAAATTAACGTGCAAATGGCTGAGCACTCCACAGACACATGTACCTTTAACGTAGTTCTCGGGGATATTCAGCGTGACACAGTGTGACAAGGCTGACCCTTTGAATTACAGGCACAACAGAAACAGGAAGAAAGAGTGAGAGAAAGTTGTGGTGAAAGAGTACAGCAGGGTTTGCCACCATCCCCTGCCGGAGCCTCGTGGAGCTTTAGGTGTTTTCGCTCAATAAACACTCACAACGCCCGGTCTGGGAATCGAAACTGCGATCCTGTGACCGCGAGTCCGCTGCCCTAACCACTGGGCCATTGCGCCTCCACTTACCTAACAATATCCCTCTAAGAATAAACAATCACATTATCAAAATCTTTAAGTTATGAGACAAAGCATGATTAATTCAAAACCATGTGATTAAATAAGCTTCACACTTGACTGAGTCATTTGAATGTTAAAGGGTTAAAGTTTGAGGGGCCAGTTTCTTAACTCATGTTAATATTTTTACTCACTCATTCATTTTTATCTATGCTTTTCAATAGGTTGGATGGAGACATTTGAACAGTGTTTTATACCTGCATTTTATTCTTGCCACCAAACTTCACCTGCTTGTTAAAGTAAGGGATTTTTCTTTATTTCACTGGTCTTCTCAAGCACACAGAGCTACAAGACATTATTTAAACAGAAAGAAAAGTATGACATCATTATTCTGTTCAAGTTGTGTCATGTGAGGACATGCAGAGTATCAACACACACACACACACATACACAGTGGGCTTCCATAGTTTTAACCTACCAATTTCATTTACGAGGCATTTGTCAGTCTAAGGCTGTAATACAAGACATTTGTTGAAGGTGCCACACAGTGAGATGGAACTCAAAACCAAGCGGTTTTGAAGCAAAAACTATGAAGGCATTGCCTCAACATGGCCAGAGTCCAATGACTGAAACCTGTAAAAGAATATCTGATGGCAGTTCACTGTTTGATAGCTAACATCCAGCAACATCCAATATGGAGATGGTTACAAACAGCTTTACAATGATGAGAGATTATGTCATTAATAGAATGATGGACTCCACGAAATTAGTAATACACTTTTATATCTCATCTCACTTAGGACCTTCTGTTTATATGACTTTTAAAATCTTATAGGATATTGACACAGTTTGTTTGTTTGTAAAGTTTTTCTAGCTATTCAATTGGGTTTTTTTCACATCTAGAATGTTGGTAACAGCAACACACCATGCCTTGGGTCCTCAACTTAAGAAGTTGCAGGAGTGACACATGGCATGGCTTGCGAATGTTTAGATCTAGTGGAGCCCATCCCTCTAAAGGTTTGGCCACAACAGATTGAGAGAGAGGAATTGACCCAGTATAGGATCAGTATTTTTTTGACCCCTAACCCTAATCCTAAGCTCAGCATGGTTTGAACATAGAGCACAGGGAGCTGGAACAAACATTTTAATGCAATCTACCTGATGCTCAAATAACTCAGCCAATTAGCTATTTTAACCAACTACATACTATACTGTGGCCCCTGAGTATGAAAACTATAGAAAACTTGTTTTATAATAAACCTCAAGATATAAGGGTGATGTGATTTCAAGCTTTGAATTACTTTCAATTTTTGAGAAAAATGGCTAGTTTCACTTGGTTCTGCATGTGTGTGCACGTGCATGTGTGGGAATTTAAAAGTATTGTCTTGGTTTCAGTTGTACAAATTGAGCAATTACTGGAAAGATGGATGCACAGAGGTACCCCAATCTTATTTAGTTGCTGCAGAACAACAAGCATTGTCCTCTGATGCAGCTATATAGAAAGCTTTGAAGGATGCCTTAAGTATTTATATCTTTTTATGTGATTTTTAAAGATCAAAGGTTTGTTTTGATAGATGTATATTGCAGTGTAAAGTTGGGATTATAACTTCACCAGAGTGGAGTTCATGGAATTTCATTCAATGATTTCATTAAGTTGATGTTTACTACTTTAATATTAGAATGAACTTTATGCTCTGAGTTCAAATTCCAGAGGTCAACTTTGCTTTCATCCCTTGCAGGGTGATAAATTAAGTACCAGTTAAACACTGGGGTCAATGTCATTGACTTATCCGCTCTCACAAAATTGCTGGTCTTGTGCCAAAATTTGAAATCAATATTGAAAATATCTGAAATCAATATGAACTCAAACTCTTTATGTATCTAAAACTGTTTTTTGGTAAATATTTTGGATTAAAAATGAAGTTGAGAAAGGAAATTGAAAAATTTGATTTCAGGAGTAATTATTTCTGGAAGATCAAAAAAAATTTTAATTCAGTATTTCACAAAGTTGTTTAAAATGTTCAGTATTCTGAAGCTAGCTTTTTCTTTTTTTTTTTTTTTTTTTTACACATATTCTAAGAATAAAGGGAATAAAATTGGTAACTGTAGAACTAGCTGACAAGATTAGTAACTAGAGTGAGGGGATTCTTGGTTGGTTTCTAAAAGTTTAAAGTTGAGGACTCTGAAATGAATTTTATCAGAGGATTTAAAGTTTATTTTGGAGAAGAAAGAAAGTGCTTGTCCTTTCTGTGAGTGTTATTTTTCAATATATGCAAATATTTTTTCAAGATCACAGAAAGACTGAAAGCCCTGGATACAATATACCCCTCAACAACCGCTTCTCATAGGCCTCGGTGAAAGATCACCATGTAGGAAAAAAAACAGACAACTTTCATTAAAAAATGATCAACTAGCTGAGAGTCATTGATGATTTGGAGCTGAACAGCAACAAAACCCTGACAAATAATGATTTTTTTTTTTTTTAGACGACATAAATCTTAGATTTGAGGTAAAAAAGTATAGTCTATTATATTGACCACAGTACTTAACTGGTACGTTAATTTTATTAACCCTGAAAGAATAGAAAGCTAACTTCAGTAGGATTTGAACTCTGCAAGTATTAAAAAGACAAGGAAAATATGAAAACAACAGTTTTCTTGCTGCAAAAGTAGGCTAGAAAGTAAAAGGAGGAGGAAGCTGGATAAGAGAGTAGCACAATCATTTTTAAAGGTATCAGTACCACTCTGCATAGTTTTTTTTCAAACTGGTAGTAGTGATATAAGTAACTTTCAGTCAGGGTATAGACTTCCTCCACTGTTCTGTCTATCCTGTCCCACCACAATCTTGGAATATCTCAAGTGATATAAAGAGACATGAAGTCAAGTGGAGAAGCTGTTGGATATCATTCAGATAAAAAGGTCATGCAAATAATGATGTTAGGTAGAAAGTCAAAGGTTGGGAGAGAGAGAGAGAGCGAGAGAGAAACAAATAGAGGGAAGGAGAGAGAGAATCAGAAAAAGAGAGAAAGAAGAGCGGTGGGGGGGGGGGGGGAAAACAAAAATAGCGTATTAAAAATGTGTGTTAAATATGTACGTGTGTAAGTGTATGCAAAATTACATAAATCTTTCAATGTAAATGGTTCAGGCCATGTGTTTGATTGCATTGAATGGCAGTGTCAGGTTAACCTAAGACCTGTTAGTGGAATTCAGTTAAGAGAAACTGTATGGAAGCCTTCTTCATGGACTGTAAGTACATTTGTAAGAACAAGCTTTGTCACACACACACAATATCGGGCTGGTTCTGCCTAAGTATTATATTAAGGATACAGCAAGGTGGCAAGCTGCCAGAATCATTAGCACACTGGGCGAAATGCTTAGTGGTATTTTGTCTGCCGCTACGTTCAGAGTTCAAATTCTGCTGAGGTTGACTTAGCCTTTCATCCTTTCGGGGTCAATAAAATAAGTACCAGTTACACACTGGGGGTCGATGTAATCAACTAGCCCACTTCCCCAAAAAATTTTCAAGGCCTTGTGCTTAGAGTAAAAATAATTATATTAAGGAAACACATGTTTGTGAAATACTTAGTCACTTATGCTCCAATTCAATGCACAGGTAGTTCAGTTCATCAAACACCTGGAATATTTGACAAAAACTGACAAAGGATTTATAATTGAGTGCAGATGTGTCAAATTATTTTGCTGACTTTGTATTGGAAGGAAGCACCCATGTGGTGCTTCCCAACTGCATGGTTCCAGGTTCAGTCTCACTGCATGGCACTTTGGGCAAATGTCTTCTACTATAGCCTTGGGCTGACCAAAGCCTTGTCAGTGGACTTGGTAGATGGAAACTAAAAGACTGTCACATATATATATGTGTGTGTATGTGTGCGTGTGTGTGGTGGGGGTGTTTGTCTCCCTATTACTGCTTCACAACTGGTGTTGGTATGTTTATGTCTCCGTAACTTAGCATTTCAGCAAAAAAGACTGATAGAATAAGTATTAGGCTTAAAAAAAGTCCTGGAATTGATTTATTCAACTAAAACTATTCAAGGTGGTGCTCCAGCATGGCCACAGTCAAAATGACTGAAACAAATAAAAAAATACCATACATATGTATTTCATGTGAGAAATGGGGCAAGTTAAAATAAAACTGTTCAGGACAGGAATGAGAATGCTCAAAAGAGTTGGGGTACAGACACAATTATCTATGAAATAGATCCAAATATGTGACTAGATTTTTTTAGACATTTTATTCAGGAGGGAACAAATACCATGAGGCATTAATGCCCTAACTAGCAGGACCTGTAAATATTTCATGGAATTAACAGTAAACTTATTGGGTTATTTCTAAAAATTTTATCCAAAAAACCTGAAGGCGTAGCCTGTGTTGTGTCTGTGTCAAAAGATAGTTGTTCATCTGCTAGTCATTGAAAAGTGAAGTTAAATTGGAATACCATGAATACTTAATGCACTTTATATACTTTATGCACAATTTTATAGACTTAATACACAGCACTCCCTCTCTTTCTCCCTCACTCTTTGCCTTATCCACTTTTCTCTCTCTTTTTTTCTTTTGCTCTTTGCCTTTCCTTTCAACTAATCACGTGAAAGCATTACAGATGGGCTAAGTAATGGAGAAAAAAAAATTACACATTTCATTCACCCCTCCCCCATCCCCCCTCACCTTTCAATCCACCTGCCCGCTACCCTTTCAACTAATCACATGGAAGCGTTATGGTTGTGCTAAGTAACAGAGGAACAAGTAGAATTGTTATAAGATGGTTTTACCCCTATTTTCCAAGATGGAATTTAAGGTAAAAATTCAAAATCCAACAGAAACAGCAAGAATATGTCAGCAACAAATAATGATAAAGTGTCATAATTTAAATAAAATGTAGTTAGAGTGAGGAAAATAAGTTGTGTAATGTTTTGAGCTTGAGCCCTTTATCAAAGAAAGGAAAATAGAGTTCTGAGTGGTGTGATTCATGAGGCCTCCTAATACGCTCATAGTCTTGAACTACAATCTCTAGGTTTCTAGGTTGAGGTGGAAACTTGAACAAAGTACTGTAATCAGTGAAACACGCATTAACTGCACTAAACTACTTCCTTTTACGTACAGAGACAAGTTGTAGCTACAGTTAGATAGACAGAGGTCAGCTAGAATTAAGTGCCTGCGTCTTTAACATCCACCACAATGTTAATTCAAAATGTAAAGAGATCAACATTAAATACTGAAATATGTTTGATCTAAAGTACTTCAGATTTATTTCAGTCAATTCACAATTTTCTACCAGAAAATTTTTTTTAAAAATGAGATATAGGAACAGGTGTCGTTGTGTGGTAGAAGTTTGCTTCTCTACCACATGGTTCTGGGTTCAGTCCTTCTGCGTGGTACCTTGGCCAAGTGTCCTCTACTATAGCCTTGGGCAGACCAAAGCCTTGCGAGTGGATTTGGTAGACAGAAACTGAAAGAAGTCCATCATAAATATATATGCATGCATGTGTGTATGTCTTTATGTGTATGTTTGACTCCACCACTGTTTGACAACCTTGTAACTAAGCAGTTCAGCAAAAGAAACCAATAGAATAAGTTCCAGGCTTAAAATAAAAATAAATACTGAGATTGGTCAATTTGACTAAAAATTCTTCAACACAGTGCCCCAGTATGGATACAGTCTAATGACTGAAACAAGTAACAGAAAAAGTTCACTATGTGGTTGCTTGCCCTACTAGAAACAGCAGCCAAGTTTCTCTCAAATCACTTCCTAATGTTTATAAAAAAGAGAACAGTTTGGTAATGTCGTGCCCTAGATATACTGTATATAAAAGAAAAGAAAAAAGAAAATGGGATGGTCAGGTCATAACTGCAAATACCTTTGATTATAGGAGCCTTCTGTCAAGAATAACCAGGTATTTTTATCAATATATTTTTTTACTGCTTTGTTAGAAAAGGGCAGAAGCCAATGACCCTTTTCAGTGTCTCTAAGGCAGATGGAAAGGTGGAAGTTATCCTCAGACCACAGAGCTGAATTGAATGCTTGCAATAACGTGGATGGCATTAATGACGCCCAATGGACCAGGTAACAGTGTTAAGCTGGGTGACAGATTGCCTGCAAGCGAAGAACAGGAACAGTCCATCTGAAATGTAGTTTCCATCAATCAATTTACACTCACAAACCTTTAGTTATTCTCAAGTTATGATAGAAGATACTTACCCTAGGTATTATCACTCAGTGGAACTGAGCCCAAAACCATTTTTAAGCAAATTTCATAATCACACAACTAAATGCCATTAAAAGACAATTCCTATAATCAAATATAAGTATTACTTAACTAATTGCTACCTGTCCACATTTAACATGAGGTGGAGGTGGTGACATTTCAACCTTAACAGTGACAAGGAGTAAAGTATCAATTAGGAACAAGTGAAAGTGTTCAATTTACAACAGATATTACTACTGTTTAGTAAATAGACAGCTAACAGTTCAGCAAATTCTGTATTGTGCTGACAAATTAACAAAAGTCAGCTGCAATTACAAGCACAGACAGAGTTGTGTGGTTAAGAAATTCACTTTTCTATATGTAGTTTTGGACCTAGTCCCATGTGTGGCAGTTTAGGCGTGTATCTTCTATTCTAGCCTGGGGTTGACCAAACAAAGTAAATAAATTTGGTAGATGGAAACGGAGAAACTTGCTGTGTTTGTGTTAGTATATACATGCGTGTGTCAATGTATGTATATATAAATATATGTGTGTATGAATGTCTATATATAGACACGCTTCTCCAAAAATTGGTAGCCTAGAAGCAGTGACATTACTTTCACTTCCTTGTCAACACATCATCCACTAGCTTTACATATTGAAAGATGTTGGGAATAAGAAATCCCTTATTTGAAAAAAGTTAAGGGTTAATGACAGAAAAAGTATCTGGATGTAAAACAATACCTCAATAATATACATGTTAGCAAAGAAAAAATGCATGTAAACAAACAAATGAACAAAGAGGTGATGGCTGATATTTAACTTTTTATATATATATATATATCTGTAGTAGGAATATTCAGCAGTCCGATCACTATATTTATGTTGCAACTCACTAGACTATTACCCACATGATCAACAAAATCTGGCCAATCATGACTACATCTAGAACTGGCTACAATAATAACTCAAATTTTTTAATGCCTTTCTCTCTCAGCCTATCCATCAGTTTATATTCAGTACTTCTTAACTACTTGACAGAGAGCATTAAGAAGACACCAAAGGAGACAGCCAAAAGAGATGTCACACAGCAGCTAAACAATAATGATCTGCGACAGCAACACAACAACCAGCAGCTAACTTTCTGATTACTATTACAATTACACCAAGAATAATAACATTCAAACTTACTCAACATGTCATTCGTTGTAATGACGTTTGCTTTTTGTTTAAGGGAAGAATAAAAATTTTGTTATCAAAAATCCAAACAGATCTTTGTCGTTTCATAACATATCACTTAAAAAGTACTGATTTATTATTATTATTATTATTATTTTCTTGCTTTTTTTCTTTTGGCTTTTCTTTCCAAGATTTACATCTCTTACTCAAATACATATACACACACACAACATTCAACGTGCTTAGAAATGAAGGGAAAAGTGCTCAATACATATAGTGTGTATTTTACGTTTGAACCTGAAGCTTCTTGAATTGTTACTCTGACTTTCATACTGCTGATTATTCAAATGATTGAACGAAAGCAGAATGACGATCTATTGATATATTTACAAATGTGTTTAGTTACATTTTGTCATGCCGCTTCTTTTCTTCAACATTTATCAACACCAAACTCAGATTAAAGACTCATGTGGTGAGCTCTTCTATGAAGAACAATGCCTCAATGGTCGATCAAATGAATTACCTACTCATTGAATGAATGTGTGTCTGAGTATTTCAAATACATGTACCCAACATACAGTATTTAATCATGTATAAGCCACATACCTAATTTAATGTTAAATCTTGGTACAATATTTTTCTTTCATAGCTTTAGCTTTGCTCTGTGTATAAGTCACACCTCAGTTTTGTCCGTTAAAAATCAAGTACAAAATAGAGTAACTTATACACAAGCAAATATGGTGGCTTTGAAGCAAAATCAATATGATGTAGTGTATGACAAGGCTGGACTTTTATTTTACAGGTACAATTCATCCAGTGTGCTTCAACACAGTTTTTATCTATGCAAATTCATTCACAGGGCTTGGTTCAACCCAAAGCTAAGATAAGGCATTTGTCTAAGACGTCACACAGTGAGACTGAATCAGGGATCTTGTGATTGCAAAATAAATTTCTTAGCAACTCAGCAAATTTTTTTTAAATGTTTAACTCTAGTGGAGGGGAAGTCCTCCTGTCCCTTTTGCAGGGCCTCCAAAACAGGTGGAAAGTTATCCTTTGACAAGGAACTGGGTCTGACTACCGGCATCAAAGTGGACTCCACTAACAGAACTTAAAAGCCTGGTGATGGTGTAGAACTGGGAAATTTATTAAGTCTAGTTACAACTGGAATGCCACTGATCATAGAGCTCACTTAAATAATAACAAAAATCTGGATAGGAAGGGGTGAAATATATATAAAAAACTTTAAGAAGATTCCTCCACCCCACCTCCTGAATTGGTGTTGAACACAGAGTTTAGTCATGTGTTTGTATAAGAACTGAAGAGGAAGAAAATAAAGAAAACAGAAATATATATGTGTGAATTACCTTCTCATAATAAAGTAGACAATGTTATTTACAGCTTTATAAACTTGTATAGATTATATGTATTCGTGTGTATAGGTCTGAATAGGAATACAATAGTATGTGTCTGCTTATATGGTGTGTGACTAGATATAATACTGCATAGTTTTGTCTACCTATGTATGAATATATAGGATATTGATAAATTACTATTCACAGATAAGAATGAGAAGTCAACACAAAACATTTTATGGAAGAGCAAGTAAAAAAAAAAAAAAAGCGAAGTCAGTAACTAAAACAGGAAACCAAAAATAACTTATACACACTTGATAGTTGTGTATATTTATGTGTGTATTTTTATTTGTGTATGTCAACAAGTCTAATCAGTATATTTTTTTTTCTTTTATTTGTTAAAGTCAATTGACTGTGGCTATGCTGGAGCACTGCTCTGAAGTGTTTCTGTCGAACAATACAACCTCAGGACTTACTTTTAAGTCCTAACTCATATTTTATTGGTTTCCTTGCTGAACTGCTAGGTTACAGGGATGTAAACACACCAACACTGGTTGTCAAGCAATGATGGGGGACAGACACAAAGACACACATATATACGACAGGCTTCTTTTAGTTTCCATCTACCAAATCCACTCACATGGCTTTGGTCAGCCCAAGGCTATAATAGAAGACTTTTGCCTAAGGTACCACACAGTAGAACTGAACCTGGAAGCATGTGGTTGGGAAGCAAGCTTCTTACCACACAGCCACGTATACATATGTAATATAATGGATGGGTATAGATTCTATAAAGTAGTTGGTATTAGGAAGGATATCCTGCTGTGGAACCATGCCAAAATAGACATCAAAGTGTGAAGCAGTACTCCAACTTCGTGGATCCTGTCAAGCAGCTCAAGCCATGCCAGCATGGAAGATAGATATTAAATGATGATGATATAAGTATGGTTGAACATATGTGCATGAATGTTGAAATTACATTCCGCAACTTTAGGGATGACAACAGGAACAACATTTCACTGTAAAATGCAACCTCAAATAAGTTAGCATTCAACCCATACCAGCATGGGAAAATGTATGTTAAATGAACAAACATATACATTTTAATAATTTAATGTCAACTTTCCTACGCATGCATGGAGTAGAGAGAATTCATTCAGGCAGATTTTCTATAGTTGGATGTCCTTCCTGTTACCAGCTCTCAACTGTTTCCAAGCAAGATAATATTTTCCAATTGCAAGACATGACTTTCACAGAATATTTGAAACAAGCAACCTCACTTGTATGGTGATGATGTTTATTTACAACCATCAGGTCAACAAGGGTACAAATCAAGGATATGACATAAATGCACACACACACACACATAGCTTCTTTCATTCCCATTTACCAAATCTACTCACAAGGCTTTGGTCAGCTATCTCACTTGCCCAAGGTGCTGTGCAGTGAGGCTGAACTCAAGATCATATGATTGGGAAGCAAACTTCTTAACCACACAGCTATGTTTGCACATAGATGTGTGTGTGTATGCCCAACCAATGCCAGCATGGAAAACAGACATTAAAAGATGATGATATATAGGGGTTGGACAAAATAATGGAAACACCTAGCATCATAATTTTGAAATGTCTATAAAACCATCAAAAGCTTGTTTATTTTTATGATTTTTGATTAATTACTTGTGTTGCTTAATATGTTTTGCTAAAATTGCTGTTTCTTTTCAGATATCATCAGAAAAAAGGTAATTAAAATTCCTTAAAATGACAAATCTATTGGACTTTCAAAGAGGTCAAATTGTTGGTGCTCACATGGCAGGTGCTAGCATAATGAAAACAGCCGAAATGTTAGGAACCAAAACTTTCAGATAGGGACTGTCGGACTTTTATGCGAATTGTTAGAAAGGATCCCAAAAGTACAGCTCCAAAAATTACTGCAGAGCTTAATGACCACTTTGAGAACTCAGTTTCCACAAAAACTGTTCACAGGGAGCTGCACAAAGCCGGCTTTCACAGGAGGGCTGCAATCAGAAAACCACTGCTTTCAAAAACAAACATTGCAAAGCGTCTAGACTGGAGTAAAAACCTACAGAATTGGTCCCTAGAGCAGTGGAAGAATGTTGTTTTCTCAGACGAGTCATCTTTACCTTATTTCCGATCACGTGCCAAGTATACATGTAGGGACAGCCAAAAGAAGCATTTGATCTAGACTGCCTTCTTCCAACTGTTAAACATGGAGGAGGATATATGTAAGAGTATATATATATTGGGCCATTCCATATATAATGTTTTTTTTTTTTTATACTTCTATCATTTTTCAGAATTAAGATAAAGTTCTTTTTTAATCTAAAATATACTCTCCATTTTCTACAATGCCTTTCCATCTATCTGGTAGACTTGCAAGGCTCCTCTTCCAAAATTCACTTGTCCTTGACAAAAAATACTCTTTTAATACTGTTCTGACCTCGTCTACAGAATTCATATTTTTCCATCCAAATGATTTTGAAGACTGCGGAATAAATGATCAGATGGGGATAATGTCTGGCAATTATGGTGGGTGGGGCATCGTTTCCCATTCAAACTGCTCCAGCCTTTGGAATGTCATCCTTGTTGTATGTGGCTGAGCATTATACTGATGGAAGAACACCTTTTGTCTTGAAGCCAAAGATGGTTCTTTTTCTTCTAGTGCTGACTTGAATGACTGGCCAAATGACCAAATCTAAGCTTCTCTACTAGTTCCTCAACAGTTACGATAGGATTTTGTTCTACCAGAGTTTGCAGGATGTTCTCATTGAGCTCTACAGATCTTCCAGGATGAGGTTCATCTTCTAGGCTGTAGTTTCCAGCTCAGAATTTCTAGAGCCACCATTGACACTGGCTTACGCTTATTGTCCAATCCCCATATACTGCATTAATATTCCTTACACTTTCCGCTGCATTGTTGCCTTTATTGAACTCATAAAGCATAATATGCTGAAAATGCTCCTTTGTCACTTCCATTGTAGCTTTGAAAAAATAACTGTTAAAATCAAACTGCACTCTTCAAAATTTGCACTAAGAATAAGTACAAGGTAAAAAGTACTACTTGCTTATAGAGCAAGTTGATGTGGGTAGTTTATATCATTCCCCTCCAACTTTTAGTTCATGTAATTGAAAAAACTGCATTATTTATGGTATGACCCAATACATATGTATGTGAAGGCACAGCTGTGAAGTTAAAGAAATTCACTTCTCAACCAACAGTATTTCTACTTTTCTTACTGCAAAGCATCTCTACTTAGTTGTTCTGTTTGTCTTTCATAGACTAAAGTTCATTCTGCTTAACTAATATTTTAATATTTATAAATCTTGACAATTAGCAGTGTATCACAACATTTATAAGAGATTTCTTCATCATTATTGTAGCCCAAACAGTTCTTTTGTTGATGTAAGCTGCTGCCATACTATAGAACAATGGCACTTAAGTTTGAATTGATATTTTTTTTTCCATGTAGACCAATAAAAATCTCTCTTTCTAAATCTCCACTTACTTGCTGGAGTTGTTTCTTTTTGTACTCGGAAGATAATTCTGCTACCTTCATTGTCTCGCAGATGTTTTAATGTTCATAAATTCAAATGATTTGCCTGGCATCACAACAGTCATAAGAAATTTCAATGCTATTTTAGCATGCGGTCTTCTGCAGTATCTGTAGTCTACACTGTGAAATGACCTGATCTGGGTTAGGGTTAGGAACACTGATATTACAGATCGGAAATTCAGAAGGCCAAGGTGTGTTTGTGCCTCGTCATGCCTCCATAAGATATGTTAATTAATAGCAAAGACAAATACAGTGAATACCTGTATAGTATTTTGGGAGTGATAAATACAATTTTCTTATTTTCCTGTTATTTTGGCATTTTTATTTATTTCCCCATCTTGTAATTATTAATTTTCATTGGGTAATTCTTCAACAATAACTCTTATCATTATTGATGGATTGGGTACTCTTGTATATTTATAAAACAAACAGAAGGGTAACATGACAGACATTTGGTTTAAAAGGAAGATGGGATGGTTACATTCAAAATGCTCTAACAAAGACTGGATGGTCCCAGATGAAATGCTTTCAAAAGAAGAAGAGACAGACATGATGGAATGTTAAAAAAAAAAAAAGAGGAGAATGGCCGTGTGGTTAAGAAGTTGGTCTCTCAATATTGTGGTTTCAAGTTCAGTCTCATTGCAAGGCACCTTGAGTAAATGTTTTCTATTATAGCCCTGGGCTGACAAATGCCTTGCGAATGAATTTGATAGATGTTAACTGTGCAGATATATATGTGCATTATATTATATAAGAGAGAGTGTGTGTGTGTGTGTGTGTGTGTGTGTGTGTGTGTTATTGTTTGACAAGTTTATTCACATCCTCATAACTTGGAGGCTGGACAAAATGAGACTGACAGAAAATACACAATATAAAATTAATACTGGGGTCAATTTCACTGACTAAACACTTCAAGGCAGTGTTCCAGCATGGTCGTAATCGAATGACTGGAACAATAATATATAGTAAAAAACATATTTTCATGTCAGCACACAAATGAATCAGATACATTTTGCATTTCAAAAACTTCTTATTTCAGACACTGAAGTACAGGATGTGCCACACACACAGGTTTAAGACAACATTAAATTGTCACTGTAAAACACTTAAGTCATTTCTGTCAATATCACATTATATTGATTACTGTCTGTATTCATGTAAAAGCATAGCAGTTATTTTTAATAAATTGACAGAGGAGGATTGCAAGTTCTTTCTCTAACTAGAGTGACATATTAATAATCAATGTTCACATGTGATGACAAGATCAATTTTTTTTTTTTTTTCCTGACCCATGTCTAGTTTATCTCATATCAACATAAATATTAAAAGTAGAAATTAAATTTGATTTGCTACAAAGTCACTTTAAGATCTAAGAGACAGTGTGTGCACATTATACATATGTGTGTGTGTTTATATTATATATGTATATATATATATATATATATATATATATATATATATATATGTATATATATATATATATATATATATACATACACACATACATACATATATATATATACACACATATATATAAGAGACAGTGTGTGCACATTACATATATATGGTTCCTGGTTCAGTCTCACTGTGTGGCACCTTGAGCAAGTGCTTTCTATAACCTCAGACTAATCAAAGCCTTCTGAGTGGATTTGGTAGATGGAAACTGAAAGAAGTCTGGTGTGTGTTTATATATATATATATATATATATATATATATATATATAGTGTATATATGTATGTATTTGTGTGTCTGTGTTTGTCCCTCCACTACTGCTTGACAACTGAGTTGGTGTTTACATCCCTGTAACTTAGCGGTTTGGCAAAAGGGACAGAATAAGCACAAGGCTTACGAAGAATAAGTTCTGGGGGGTCAATTTTCAGTGCTCCAGCATGCCTGCAATCAAATGACTGAAATAAGTCAAGGAGTAAAAGAACATAACGTCCATCCTCCTTCCAAGAATAAAGAATTGTAATGTCCTCATTCCATGCTGGTATAGATTGGATAGTTTGTCAGGGGCTGGCAAGGCTGGAGCCTGCACCATGCTTCTGTGTCCGTTTTGGCATGATTTTTACGGCTGGATGCCCTTCCTAATACCAACCACTTCACAGAATGGGTTGAGTGCTTTTTATGTGGCACTTGCAGTCAACAACAGTACACAGTAACATCCATGAAAGTGGTAATCCAAGAATTCTAAAGTTCCAGTGGTAATCCTGGTGGAATTCCGTGATAAGATAGTCACTCCTTGGGAGATGGCAATAGTCCAAGACATAGGTCGGAAAGGAGATGAGAGTTCAAAAGAGGAAGAGGTTCAATCATACAGGGCAAGCTTCATACTCACACCTGTACTTGCCCCCCCCCCACCACATCTTTGTCAGACAACTGTTATCTCGCCTGCCATCCATGCCTTCAGCCAATTCCTCCCTCCTCCAGTCAGTTCAACATACAGTAACTGTTAATTCAGACACGTTCTTTTCCCTCTTTCTCTCTCTCCTCATCTATCCTTATCTGTAGAAGTCTCAAAACATTCAAAGACTTGCCCCATTTTCCCAGAGCATTAAACTAATACACATTATTTGCTGTTCTTTCACTTCATCTTCGTGTATATTTTTGGAGATATAGATATATATATATATATATATATATATATATATATATATATATAGATATGTGTGGAAGAGAAAAATGGTCTATGCAACAAGTAGTAGAAAAATTCAGCAGATGGCATCCCAGTTCTCGTTTAAGTCATTCTGTCATCAGACTCCTGAATATGTTTAAAAGAACAAGCAGTGTTATGGATGATAATCATTCAGGGCAGCCTGCCATAACTGATGATGTGAGAGAAGTTGTTTTAGCAAAAGTGGTAGCCAGTCCAACAAAGTCTGTAGGTCATCTCAAGAACTTAATGTTCCTTGTTCAGCAATGCAGAAAATCCTCAAATCGGAACTATTTCATCCTTATAACCTGCAACATTTGTAATGGATTATCTACTTCATTGCTAATAAACCATGCTTGACATCTCCCATGGTGCATGACTTTGTGGCCACCCTGTGTATATATGTGTGCATGTGTGTTTGTGCCCCCATCACTGTTTAACAACCAGTGTTGGTGTGTTTACATCTCCACAATTTAGTGGTTCAGCAAAAATGTCTGATAGAATAAGTACTAGGTTTAAGAAATAAGTCCTGGGGGGTCGGTTTATTCAACTAAAAACCCATTAAGATGGTACTCCAGTATGGCCTACAGTCAAATAACTGAAACAAGTAAAATAAAATACATACATACATACACACACAAGTTAACCGTTGCAGCGTATATTTTTCTAATGCATTTCATACCTACATTGTAATGGATGTTTTAATTTTGTTCAAAGTAATGATACCATGTGATAATTTAACATCTAACTTTCTCTATTTGTCAAAGGCTTTCTCCATGACTACTAAAGCCAGGTACAGAGGTTTATTTTTGGCTAGGTATTTCTCCTGCAGTTGTCTAACCAGGAATGTAGCCTCAGTTGTGCTTCTGCTTGGCAGCATTAGAAAGGGCATCTGGCCATAGAAACCATGTCAAATCAGACTGAAGTCAGGTGCAGCTCCCCAGCTCTGGTCAAACCATCCAACCCATGCCAGCATAGACAACAGACATTAAATGATGATGATGATGAGATCCTTACCATAATATTATAGGCTCAAAGTATAACCTTCAAAATATATCAAACCAGGACAACTTTTAAAATTATAGATATCATAGGTGTCCCTAAAGAATAGTCAGAGATTATCTCATAAACCAAAAATTTTGATGTTATTTTTAATCCTGTAATCCAGAAATAAGCAAAATGTGTAAACTATAATACTTGCTTACTTGTGATTTAAGAATGTTATTACAATGTGAGGTACATTACACAGCCACTGGACTGCCAGTAAAAGCATGCATTGCTAATCTTGGAACGAGCTATGGCTTGAGTAGGTTTGTTAGTTTATATCTGTTTTGCACAATGGCAAAGTTAGGATTCCTTGCCAATGTAACATTCTATCATTTTGAAAATTTAACTGGGATGGTAAATTGAACATGGTAAAGACCTCCTTTGGTCATGAATGACTATGGGATCACACCTAGAAAGTTCCTCTCCAAGGCACAAGTTTGGGAAAGGCTGTTTATGGAAGACCAGTCACTCATGCATACCAGCCTCCCTTCTCCACGCCACCGATGTTATCCAAGAGAAAGGCAGAGGCCAATACAGCTTGGCACCAGTGACGTTGCAGCTCATTTCTAAAGCTCAGTGAATTGGAGCAAGATGAAACAAAGTGTCTTGCTCAAGAACACAACTAACAGCAAGGTCCAGGAATCAAACTCACTACCTCATGATTGTGAGTTTGATGCTCTAACCTCTGAGCTATGTGCCTTCACTTAACAGGGATATTCCAACATTTTAAAACTTTTGAAAAATTCTTCAGATATTTGTTTAAAAATCTTCAGATGTTTAAAATATAAATCAGGAAGAAAAAAAAAAGATTTCAAAAGCAAGTCAGAATTGAAAAATTATGGAAAATAAGGATTGGGGTACACTGTCACCATTTGTTTTCTTTTTTTTTTTGTGATTTGAGAATGTTAAGATAGGTATGTCACATGACCACTGAGCTTCTGGTAATGACCTGCATGGCAAGGTAAAGACTCCTTGGGATTGCAATATTTTTAGCTTTACTTCTTAAAATTAACCCTTGCAGACAAATTTTTAAAAAAATCTTTGTGGAATTAAACAACTAGAGAGACATATAACTTCTTAACTAAACAGAGAGACAACATATAACTTCACAACTAATATAGAGAGCCATTTAATTTCACGAACATCAACTAATAGCAGTATTTAGTTAAAACAAAGTAATCTATGGTTGGATACAATCCTTCTCGCAGAGACCTGGCAACTAGAGAATTGAAACACCTGTGGATACTAGGTGTGCACAAAAGCTGTATATTACTTTAAGAAAGGAATGATTTACCTTGCTACTGTCAAGCCTACAAACAACTGTTCATATGTGTGCCCTCAGAAATGTTTCCTTATAGCTTTCAGAAAAATAATAATTTTTTTGATGAAATTTTCTACAAAAAAACTTTTGAGATAGTGTTCATTCCGATTATATCAGAATTTGCTGTGAAACATTTTTTAAAGTGGGTGGGAAGAAGTTTCGGATAATTCACATGAGTCAACTTTTGATTCCTCATAACTTTCAGAAAAAGTGTAGATTACATAACGGAATTTAATGCAAGAAAAAAGAAATGGACACGCACACGGATATACTGACACAAATCACAATTTTTTGAGAATTTCAAGTTCCATTACGTAGATATGTGATATGTGTCAAGTATGTACTTCACAATTTTTTTGCCAGATGTCAGAGATAGGTTGCCCACATAAGTTGGAATTTCTCTGTTTTGATGGGGAGGTTTCAGATGTGTTTTTCACGGTGCCCATGGAAATGACGGGGGACATCTTTTTATTTAAAAAAAATCTTCAAAAGACGATTTAAAAACAATTTTCCCACACACACCTCCACAGACCAACTTTGGTCGATTTTGTGGGCGACCTATCCCTGACGTCCGCCTTTTCCCTTTAAAATCCAATATAATGATAATCTACACCATCCGAAAGATGTTCGTAGAAAATTTCATCAGAAAATATCCATTTTTCTGAAAGTTATTTAGAAATAAAGTCGACTCGTGTGAATTATTCGAAACTCTTTGCCCGCCGTCGAAAAAAATTTTCACAATAAATTCCTATGTAATCCGTTGCGTGGGTATCCCAAATTAACAGAGCTAGAAAACCTAATGGCTAGATTGCTATGAGAAGAGGAAAATCTGTTTAGAGCACTTTATTTCCGTCGCTTGATAATTAGGATTCAGTAGATCGATTAACTGAATTACCGCTCCTGAATTAACGTGTAAATGGTTGAGCATTCTACAGTCATGTGTAATTCTCAAAGAAACAGCATGACAGTGTGTGAGAAGACTATTCCTTTTAAATCAAAACTAAAGATTGCCGAAAGATAAAAGGTTTTATTAGAATGACGATAAGCATTAGCATATTGACCTCATTTGACTATTTCTCACACACATCGCAGTGTGAGATTGGTCGAATTGTTAAGTCTGACAAAATAATGACTAACGGTATTTAGTTACGGCTCTTTCACGTACTGTGTTCAAACCCAGTAGAAATCAACTTTCCTTTCATCCACCGAAATCGATAAAATAAAGTACTAGGGCTGACTTCCATTCATACAGTGCAGTGGTTCACAAACTATTTCAGGCAGCCGCCCTCTTGGTACTCAGGTCACATTCTTAGCGCCCCTTCTACCACAAACATACATCACTTTCTGCAGCAAATTCAAGACAACTGTATTTCACAAATAAAACTTAACCTAATTAACCCATTATTTTGTTGATTTTTTTATAGCCGTCGCACCCTTTTAGCTACCCCATTATCGTCCCACACTTTCTTCAACGACCCCCCCCCCATCTTTCCACTGTACCCAAGGGGTAAGTACTGCCCACTTTGGAAACCACTGATATAATGTATAGTTGATATTAATAGAATAATAATGGAAGACAAAGATTTCTAACACTGACACAAGGCCAAACATTTGGAGATAGAAGATGAACAATCGATTATATCGACGCTGGTTAACTTGATTAGTCGCTCATTTGTATATAGTAGTTATATGCAAAATGAAATGCAAAATTGACTTCGGTGGGATTTGAACTCAGAAGGTAACGGTAGTATACAAGAACTACTGGGTACTCCATATCAGTCTTGCTAAGGTTTTTTTTTTTTTTGGAGGAGTGAGGTATCGTATGCTTCATACCTGAAATATTTTAGAAGAGTTGGTCAATTTTATCGACCTTGTACTTGATTGACCCTGGGAAGAGGGAAGATTTAAGGAAGAAGTTGACCTCGACGAAATTTGAACTCAGAACATAAATAACCACCACTATCCATCATAAGCCATTTAGTCCGACGTTTTAACAATTTTGTCATTCTTCCGCCCTCCTAATATTTGGACAGAGCACAATTCCAAATATCTTTTTACAGGCGGGGCTGGAATACTAGGTCTTAGTTTATGTTAATTACATTTACGTTCTAGACCTTAAAACAATATTAAATCTTAATCTTCTCCGGTACACGAATGCTATATAAGTTGATTGGTTCACACGAACTAAAAAGGTAACCAGCTACCTTTTTAAGCTCTTCGCCACCATTATTTCTCATAAAATGCATTACTTGCGCGTTTCAACTATTTAGAAAATAATTTGGAAAGTTTAGTGAAACCTAACATTTCCATTTCTAAATCAGTGTGTGGAACATACTAAAAGATTTCTTATATTAAAGGCAGTGTCGAAGCATAGTCTCGGCCTCTGGTTGAAACCAGTAAAATAGAATAGAAATAATTTAGAGTGAAAACTCCATAATGGGCAGTTTTATCTGAGTGTTCAGTTACTACCTAAGATCGAAAATTGGCCGTTAGAAAAGCAATTAAAATGTTGTTAAATAGAGCCTGAAGTTTATAGGTTCTTTTTTTAACAAAAAAAGTTAAACTGAGAGTATCTAACTCAGTTACAAAAAATACTTAAATATTTCTGCAGCGATTAGTAATGCTTAACACACTCTCTTTTCTCTACTCGGCTGGGATACGATCATAGTTTAAAATGGGTGCGCGCGTGCGACACACACACACACACACACATATATATATATATATATATATATATATATATATGCACACACACACACACACACACGTGCGTGTGTGTATTTCCCTTGAAATAATTTTTTTGTAAGCTAGTTGGTTGATTTGAGAAATTAAACTAAATTAATAAATACTCAGGTTAACTTCAGAAACTTCCTTAGTTAAAAATTTTTGAAATAAATTTTTGAAATAAATTTTTAACAAATGTTATCAGATATTTTCTCGATAATAGCTTTCCATTAGTTTAAAAGTTTTGTTGAAATAATTTATCTTGTTTTAACAAATGTTATCAGAGATATTTTTTCGGTATTAGCTCAACTACTTCATCCACACACCTAAGTTATATATTAAAAAAAGACCAATTTCTGAATGTTCGTTTTAAATTATAATTGAAAATGTTTAAAATGTTTTCCAAATGCTGGCTTAATAACGGAAAAGTTAGTTAATTTACTAAACCTTCAAAATTGTCGATCATTTTCAAAATATTTTCTGATTTGAGGGAGAGTTTGACTACTGTTTCTTACAGCCCAAACGACAGGCTTTATGAAATGGTTAACACACGCACACATTCATAATGTATTTCAGAATTTAACTTAAGAAATATGAAAGTCAAAAATCAAAAAGTGAAAAGAAAAATTAATTAGAACTTTCCATTGTAAAAGAATTTTGAACATGGAGCGTCGAGGGAGTAAAACTAATTTCTCTCAGTTTTACAGAGTGCGGCGCAGTATAACTAGTTTTTAGTTAATTAAATAAAAACAAAATTAACAATAATTATCTTTAAAAAAAAAGCGTTTCACCACAGGTGTGCTCGGTACAATGTTGTGGGAACGACTTAACAGGTACCGTTAGAGATAAAATATTTAACAGTTAACTCAGAAACCTGTTGAATCGAGAAGTTTATACGTATAACACAATATCCACATATTATACCAAATAATAGTCCGTGAAATATCAAATATCTACTTTTCTTTTCTTTCAATGTAAAGCATTACTCGGGCGGTTTATATTACCGATATACATGGTATTAGTTTCTTAAACTTCAACACCTATAAAATTAAAGATGAAATAAGTGGGGGAAGGAGAAACTAATATGACGGTGAACCTTAATGAAAGAGTAACGTACTGAAATAGTAAAACGTAAAAAAAAAATTTAAACCCATAAAACAATATCATCAATTATAAATAATCTTCTACGAACAAAGGTAATATAAAAAGGATGAAATAAATACTTAGTTCTTTTCTTTTATAATCCTTCGGAGCAGGAAAACAGGTGAGTAAGAGAGAGAATACACGCAGTGACACACACCTTATGGGGAAGTTAAAAAGCAGAGTAATTGAAAAGTACATACACAGATATGTGTGTATATAGATATGGACGGGGGTGTAACAATATCCGCCTTGATATGTAAGTGTGTGTTTGTGATACCTAGTTTGGGGCATATTATTTTATTAATGATTTTTCATAATTCTTTATCAGTCCTTCCGGTAGGGGTAAAGTGTAAGCACCCCAACCCTTTTTTTTTTTTTAAATTCCGCCGTCCTTTATGTCAGTTAATATTAAGTTGTCCGGAAAGTTCGTGCCGATTTTTAAAGGAAAGAAAAATGGTCAATAAATACTTGCCATTACATTTTTAAATCAACAAAATATGAACCACTTTGTTGCACAATGCGTCTCTATCTTTCCTCTAACTCGAAAATACCCTTTTCCTAGAATTGAGGTAGTTTCATGGCAAATAAGTCGAAAGGTAAGCTACTATAAATCGGCACGAACTTTCCGGACAACCCAATATAACCAATTTAGGCGCAGTTTTGGAATAGCTGTCCTTCGAAGTTCCGAACCTCATGGAGAAAGGAAAAAGGGATCTCGCCGCTCATCATTTTCAAGTATTTCTATGTCCCTGTGTTTCATACAATAAAAATCATCGTTCTGGAAAAAAAAAAAAATCTTTCAAAACTCCAGTTATTTTCTTATATCCACCATCATCCATCATCACCATCACTTTCACATCATTTTCCCTTTTCCATGGAGTATGAGACGTCGAAGGACAGCTTGACAGCTATTCCAAAGCCCCGCCACGTGACCAACATACGAAAAAAGAATAATTCCTTGTTAATTAGTGTATGTGTGTGCACGCGCGTGTGTATAAACAAACGGCAATATTTTAATAAGTGGAATAGTTGAAATGACTCACCTGTGACATAAATAAACAATATATAAACAGACTGAATACACCAAGAAATAATGTTACGTGTAATAAAGACCTCTCCTTGGACGAGGCAGCGGATAAATAATGAAACTCAACAGGCAATAGATTAAAAAGCTCGTCGCCAAGGTTTCCAGGTTAAAAATAAACTTCGCTGTGAAATAGGGACAGGTGATAAGTATGGCTATGACGACTACACAAGAAAAAAAATAAAAATAAAGACTACTTCTACTGCTGCTGCTGCTACTACTACTATTACTAGCGTTGTGTACGGCTTTTGTTGTATCTTCTCTTGAGGCTTTTAATACAGGTAAACTTTAGCTGACCGACCAGCCTGTTAGGGGGAAGTAAAAAAGAAAATAAAGGACTGAATAAATAAAGGTGATAAAACGTAATAAGAAGTCGGAAATTACTGACATATTGTCAACGACATATCATTTATGTATATATTTATTTATCTGTTTATTTCAGTCATTTGACTGCGGTCATACTGGAGCACCGCTTTGAAGAATTTTAGGTAAATTTATAGTTTCACGCTAGACTCGATTTCGGTACTAAATAATTTTTTTTCCCCGCGGTTTTTTTTTGGTGGGGTGGGGTGCAATCGTCTTAGTTGGCCTCGTAAGCTGTCGGAAATGCATTTTTTCCATGGAAAACGGAGGAGGGGCGGAATCTAGGAAATCCCCTTTCCGACCACCTCTCATGCGTTTTTTTTTTTTATTTTCGTTGCAGTTGTCTTAATTGACCTCATAATGTGTAGGAAATGCATTTTGTCCGTGGAAAACGGAGGGATGGGGTGGGGCGGAACCTAGAGCAGTCCTGTATATCTTTTGTCTCCGGACTTGTTTTGGAATCGATCCTTTACTGGCGATCTGGGACGGGGTGTATATAATTTTGCTGCTTCAATAAAACGTTGGTGCAGCATTTGTTTCGTTTTCTGTAGCAGAGATAAATAAATACCTGGCCAGGTACTAGTATAAATAGTTTACCCGGTTTTTTCACTCATTCTTTTAAATCTCGCCAAAAACGTTCGATGTTTTTTGTGTGTATGTATGCATGTATAGTGTCAACAAAATTTTTCTTTGTGATTTATCATGTAATGCTGATAACACAATGTTTGTATATCTTTGTAAGCTGCCCAAGAATCACTGTAGATAACTGAGCCAGGTTTGATGTAAGGCTCAGTGGTTAGAGCGTCGAGCTTACGATCGTGAAGTTGTGAGTTCGATTCCCGGACCGGGCTGCGTGTTGTGTTCTTGAGCAAGACACTTTATTTCACGTTGCTCCAGTTAACTCAGTGGAGGCGCAATGGCCCAGTGGTTAGGGCAGCGGACTCGCGATTTCGATTCCCAGACTGGGCATTGTAAGTGTTTATTGAGCGAAAACACCTAAAGCTCCACGAGGTTCCGGCAGGGTATGGTGGCGAACCCTGCTGTACTCTTTCACCACAACTTTCTCTCACTCTTAATTCCTGTTTCTGTTGTGCCTGTAATTCAAAGGGTCAGCCTTGTCACACTGTGTTACGCTGAATATCCCCGAGAACTACGTTAAGGGTACACGTGTCTGTAGCCACTTGCACGTTAATTTCACGAGCAGGCTGTTCCGTTGATCGGATCAACTGAAACCCTCGACGTCGTAAGCGACGGAGTGCCAACAACAACCAGTTAACTCAGCTGTAGAAATGAGTTGCGACATCACTGGCAGCCAAGCTGTATCGGCCCCTTTGATTTCCCTTGGATAACATCAGTGGCGTGGAGAGGGAAGGCTGGTATGCATGGGCGACTGCTGGCCATCCACAAACAACCTTGCCCGGATTTGTGCCTCGGAGGGCAACTTTCTAAGTGCAATCCTATGGTTATTCATGACCGAAGGGGGTCTCCTCCTCCAGAAGCAATGTCGCTTTGTCACGCTTCTGAACAGTCAGAGGAACAACAAAGCGACGTTTGCTAATCCGTTCCATTCCAGCGAACAACCAAACATAAACATTTTAATTAGAATATACAATCTGTAAATGGAATTAACTGATTGTACGTATGAGGTCAATTAAGACGATTGCAACGAAAAAAAACAAACAAAAAAAAACGCGGGAGACGAGGTTGGGAAGGGGAATTTCCGAGGGTCCACCCCACTCCCTCCGTTTTCCGCAGAAGGAGTGCATTTCCGACAGCTTACGAGGTCAACTAAGACGACTACCCCCACCCCAGCCCAAAAATACGCAGAAAAAAAATTATTTCGTACCGAAATCGAGTCTGGTATGAAACTAAATTTAATTAATTTTACTCAAACAAATCGACCCCAAGTACTTATTCTATCGTTCTCTATGCCGAACCGCTAAGTTACGGGGACGTAAACACACAGCATCGGTTGACAAGGGATGTTGGGGAGACAAACACAGACACCCAGACACACACACACACACACACAAATATATATATATATTTATGTTGACAGTATTTTCACCCAGCAATTTCATTGTCGATTATGGCACCCCGTTTTAAAACCTACGAGCAATGTTTTGCAGTACCTCTTGCTCTGTGTTCGATTTCTTTGCATACTTTCTACGGTATCTTTTCATACCATTATGCACACATCAGATAACTTTCTGCATGACACCTCATTCTAATCCTGCGTTCGATCTCTATACATACTTTCTATGATGTCTTTTCTCACTATTATGCGCATATCACGTATTGTTCTTTTGCCTTCTAATGGTTTTCGAGATTCATTTTTGGTGTGAATATTTCCATTCAATTAGGCGGCGAACCAACAGAATCGTTATCACGCCGAACAAAATGCTTAGAGGTTTTTCATCTGTCTTTACGTTCTGATTTCAAATTCCTCCGAGGTTGACTTTGCCTTTCATCCTTTCGGGGTCAATACATTAAGTAAGAATTGCGCACCGGGGTCGAAGTAAACGGCGCCCTCCCTCGATTTGTGCCAAAATTTGAAATTAATATTTCCCTTAAAGAGCATTCAAATTTTTCTGAACTTTTTGCTTCAAACATGCATGCATTCTTCACACAATTTTTTATTTATTGTTTTTGTTCGCTTGTCTCTCAACAAACTCACTGGCAGGAGGGTAATTGTTGCTCTGCTTTGTCAGTCCAGTAACAAAGGCCACGACTTATCACGTGATCTTGGCCCATTTCAGTCAGTTGTTGTTCGGGTGCATTTGTATGGTGGCATAATCCAATGAAAAATTCCATGCAGTTTCTGCGCCAAATCATGCTTATAAATTGAAATGCGCGGATATAAAAACTGCAGAGGTTTTCTTGATTAACCGGCAGCCTTGCTGCTCTGACCTCGTGTTAAAAGTTTTCTTATCAGGCATATATTCTCATCTCTCGCCAATCTTACATCTTCACACTAGCAACTGGTATTCGGCATATCAACTTATGTAAAGTAGCAATTGTAACATCAATCAGCAAAAAAAAAAAAAAAAAAAAAAAACTACAACAAAAAGCATGTCAATAAAATTTAGATATCGTGGTAGGTTTTATTTGGGAACAACACACAGTCACTTCAAAGCATACAGCTCCCCAGCTTACCAAATCCACATAACCACTATTTCGTTCGGATGATATGGCTGAGAAGGTCTTGAAATATACTAATGATCTAATGGATTTAGAATTGTTAATGCTTAAAGTAAACATGAAGAAGAAAGCATATATGAAAAAAAAAAAAAACCCTTATTTACTGAAATATCGAAATGTCTATAGACTTTGGCAAACGGCCAGCAATTTTAAAAGAAAGGAATATGTCGACAACATCGACCCCAGTGCTCAACTGGTACTTATTTTATCGACTCCGAAAGGATGAAAGGTAAAGTTGACTTTGGTGGAATTTGAACTCAGAACATAAAGACGGACAAAATACAGCTAAGTATTTTGCCTGGCATGATAACGGTTTTGCCAACTCGCCGCATTACATTGAGAAAATATTGGCTTCAAATTGTGGCACAAGGCCAGAAATTTCAGAAAAGGAGGCAAGTCGATTTCCTCAACTCCAGTACTCAACTGACACTTATTTGTTCGACCCCGTAGGGATGAAAGGTAAAGTCGACCTCGGCGGAACTTGAATTCAAAACGTAAATATGGATGAAATGCCACTAAGCATTTTTCCCGGTGTGCTAACGATTCTGCCAGCTCACCGCCTTTCAGCGAGAACATTTTTATTAAGGAAACAAACAGATATGGCACAAAATGCGAAATAAAGGTTTTTAAAATAGACAAAATCGAAAGTTAATACGTGGTCTGACAAGTAAAAATCCACCCCCACCAAAGAAACACCCCATAGTTATCAGGCCTTAATACAAAATAAATATTAAAATCTAAGGGTTTCACGAAAGTAAATGTGATATAAACTAATGGATCTCCACTATTTCTAAGTGCTCCTCAGTCAAGTGAATAAGATATGTTTACATTTACATAATTACTCAACCCTGGGACGTAAATTATTGGGGTTTGGTTTGCGTTTTTTTACGTAGATTTTAAAAATTTATAGGAAAGTTGGTTATACATCATTAGATGTATACCTGACTTTCCTATATAAAATTATAGACTATATAACGGAACGCTGAACTCCAGACTATCAACTTAAACAACATTTATTCAGGTGGTAAATATATACATCTTTAGTTCTTGTTGTTACAGCTTCTGTGTGTATGAGCATAGTTGTTATGTAGTTGCAAGCGAGCTGTCGAGCATAAGTCCGAAAGATGTAGAGAGACAGCAAAAACACGTCCATGCTCTATTGCTGGCTAGCAAGAAAGAGAATGAATTGAGCGGGAACGCTTGCTTGTTTAATTCCACGCATGCGTGAGACTACGCATGCGCACGGCGTTACTACAGGGCTCCCTTGCCAGTGCGAGAAACGCACGATAATATTAAATCTGTTAGAACGCCTGAGGCAGGATGGCCACTGAAAACCACCCACAAGATGTAGCACACAAAGAAAAATTAAAGAAATGAAATGTACACTCGTGTGATACATGCATGCAATGTACAAATGAAATGATAATGACAAAACAACCGTGATGACAACTGTCCAGGAACTGGAATCACGGAATGTGAAAGTCTGAGTGTTTGTTATTACTGAAAGGAAAGAAAATGTATGAGTGCACAAGTGTGTGTGTGAGAAAAAACACAGAACATAGTAAAAGTGTCTGTAGAGACAAAAAATCCAGTTCGTATAAGAGTTACACAAGTTGATTTTGAATGTCCGTACTCAGGAAGTTGTGGTCAAGGAGCAGAGCTATAGTTGAGCGTCGGAATGCTAGTTGTGACCGGTTACCCGGTACGGAATATTCAATGAAAGTTACACAAGGAAAATTTGGTCTGTTGATCGTGAGTGGAAAACATCCACTCTAACAGAGTCGACAAAACCGAGTGTGTTGATATGGTGTGTCCCTGGTGGTGGAGTTGTTGGCGCACGACATTGTGGTAGACAGTACATTGATGAAGACGTCGGCGCAGGAACTGCTATAGCTGTGTTCTGTATGTGTGGTGGTAATGATCTGTTGAAACTTGGCGACGTCGGGGGGGGGGGGGGAATGCTTGTAGTTGGTAGTAGTAATTGTTGTCGTCACGGTGGTAATCTTGGTTGAGCGAAGCTGGTGGTGAAAAAGCTGTTCGTTCATTGTTGTTTGAAGAGGTGCGCTTTTTTACAGACGATCGACAGACAAATCTCTGTACGACCATTAGCGAAAACCTCGAAGAAAACTTTTCTTAACCCAAGATGAAAGAACGACCGTGCGAACTCAAAAAGGAGAAATGGTGACGAATGGAATAACAGAGGACTCCTTTTATTTAAACGTGTCACACGGTCGAACACCAAAATATATATCAAAGATGATATACAAGTAATTACGTTATACTACGAACATTAGTGAATTCGTAAATACCAGTAATGAGACGATAGAAAAGACAACCGTATGAAATGAATAACAAGAGTTATTGTGTGGCATAAAAGATGTATGTGTATGTGAGAGTGTGAAATGCGACATATAAGAACATAATAAAAAACAGGCCGTCTATATGTATATGAGATATCACAGCAGAAAGAAAGTCAGTACACGAGAGTTTTATACCAAGTTTTTTTTTTGAGTACACAATTGGAAAGTCGCAGGCTGTAATTCTTGTCTGTTTTTCGTGAGTGGAAACATCTACTCTAACAGAGGCGAGAATAAAAACCGCGCTTGTTGAGTCGTGTTGACTATGGTTGGAGATGTTGGTAATACGTAGTTCAGTCTCCATGGCCGTATTTGTTCTTTAGTCGGGGTTCACCAGTTATAAGTTGGTAGTCCAGAGTCCATGCTGCGTTTGTTTCTTCGTTGGGGGTCACCAGTATAGGAAAGTTGGTTATACATCATTAGATGTATACCTGACTTTCCTATATAAAATTAAAGAATATAACGGAACGCTGAACTCCAGACTATCAACATTTATTCAGGTGGTAAATATATACATCTTTAGCTCTTGTTGTTACAGCTTCTGTGTGTATGAGCATGGTTGTTGGGACGTTGTTATGTAGTTGTAAGCGAGCTGTCGAGCGTAAGTCCGAAAGATGTAGAGAGACAGCAAAAACACGTCCATGCTCTATTGCTGGCCAGCAAGAAAGAGAATGAATTGAGCGGGAACGCTTGCTTGTTTAATTCCACGCATGCGTGTGACTACGCATGCGCACGGCGTTACTACAATTCAAATTGAAAGTTTTCTATTGAAAAACTTCGGCAACTTTGATAAACTACTTCTCACATTTATAAAATTCACACACTTCATAAAGGTAGTATGTGTTTGTGTTTGTATTCGTGTGTGTGTGTGTATGTGTGTGCGTGCGTGTGAGTTTACGGGTTCAACGTTTGTTATATTTCTGCTGCTTTTAAATAAAGAATATTACTCTACCTCTGGTATTTGAGTACTCTTTTTTCCACCTTGTTTCACATTTATGTGCTTACTCATTTACACACACACACATATATGGTCGAAACATATCTAAGTTATCTAAGATGTTTAAGTTCACTGGTGTAAATCTTTACAACAATGCTGTAAGCTTGACTTAGAACAAAGAAATAATAAAACAGGAAGTCTGATTTGTCATATATAACTGACAAATAGAACCAGGCCACACCTTAATGTTTTTAATATCTTTTATCGCTTATCTTTTGCTTGTCTCAGTTATTAGACTGCGGTCGTGCTGGGGCACCACCTTGAAGAATTTTTAGTCGAATAATTCGACTCCTTTTTTTTTGTATTTAGCCTAGTGCGTATTCTATCGGTCTGTTTTGTCGAACCTCTGCGTTACGGATACGTAAACACACCTACACCTGTTGTCAAGCTGTAATAGGGGACAAACACAGGAACAAAGACGCATACACATAGATACATAAACATATGCATATACGACGGGCTTCTTTCAGTTTCTGTTTACCAAATCCACTCGAGGATATAGTAGAAGATACTTGCCTAAGGTGCCACGCAGTGGAACTGAACCTGAAATCCTGCGGTTGGGGATCTAGCTTCTTACAATGCAGCCACTCAGCGTTTCTAAAATATTAGCTTAATTACTGAAGTATCGAAATGACTACACTATATTGTCTCATTATACACAGTAAACTGGTGAGTTTACGGGTTGAACGTTTGTTAATACGCACTTATGATGCATGTGTACGCGCGCACACACATACACACGGAAACACACACACACGTACGCGCGCACACGCACACACGCAAACACACACACCGTGAAGTTAAGAAGCTCGCTTTGAACTACATCTCTGCGTGGCGTCTTGGGCAAAGTGTCTTCTACTATAAATCCGGGCTGTGGAGCCGCGTGACTTACCGGTTAGGGTATTGAACTCATGGTGTTAAGATTGTGGTCTCGATTCCCAGACCGGGCAAAGCGTTGTGCTCTTGAGCAAAACACTTCATTTCAAGTTGGCCCAGTCCACCCAGTTGGCAAAAATGAGTAATTCTGCGACGGACCGGTGTCCCGTCCAGGTGGGGAATATATACGCCATTGAAGTCCGGAAGCTCTTGTGAGTCGGTAAGACTCGAGAAGGAACCTTTTATAGCCCCGAGCCGACCGATGCCTTTTTAATGAATTTGGTTGTTGGAAACTGCGTGGAATCTCACCGTATGTATGCACGTATGTATGTATGTGTGCGCGCGTGCGCGCGTGTTTGTCCTTAGTTGTGACCGTGCACTCGTTGCACTCGGTATGTGGTTGTGAAGTGAACTATTTAACTATACAACCGTGTCTGTATCTAGTCTCTATTATTCTCTGATATATTTATTCACTATTCTCTTTAAATAACAATATATAAGGCTACAAAAATGTCACAAATGCCTGCTTTTATAATATCTATTTATATATTATGTATAAAATTTGTCTGTTCATATCTGTTCATAATAGCCCGGAAATTGTGTGTAATACTTCCTACTTTGTTTATTTGTTGCAAAGTTGCGTATATTTTGTATAATAGTTCTAACGTATATGATAGTCATATTGTATATGTAGTGGTTATATGTGTATCATGGTAAACAGATGCAGAAGGAATGTGTATGCCTTTGAAGTAAACAAATGAGTGAATCGATTCATAGTTATAATAATTTATTCACTGGACTTAATTTGTTGTTGGTACACATAATTCTTCACTACATGCAAAATGTTGACAACTGCTACGAGTTGCTAGAAATAGAAACAGGGTACATCTGTGGAAATGATATGTCAGAAATGAATATATGTTTGTGTGTGTGTGTGTACGTAGTTCATCTGAGACAGTAGTCTACCGTGAAACTTCGGCCATTGCTCTGGTCTCTGCGGTCGCCAAAACCTGTTGTGTTGTTGACCTTTCTCGTTTGCCTGCTAGGCCCTTCACCTCCTCGTCTGTCTGTTGACCACCGTATTTATAATAATCGTAGCAGCTAGAAGGACAGACATACTGCAGCAGAGTTTGTACCTAAATAGGCCAGCTCCTGTCCATTTGAACTTCGCCTGACATGGCTGAGGTCATCAGTTAAAGGGAGATGATCAATCACTTTTTGACAGGACAAAGAAAACCTGTTTTCGCGCCTGTTAATCGTGATGGTTTGGACGACCGAGAATTCTTAGATTCGGTTTCGAATCTAGGCTTGGAGAAGGAAGTGTTAATTTTTACATATATAGAGGAGCTTCATGTTGTATATAATATAAAGTGCACAGTGTAAGGCGGCGAGCTGGCAGGATCGTTAGTATGCCGGGCAAAATACTTACCGAAATTTCGTCCGTCTTCACGTTCCGAGTTCAAATTCCGCCGAGGTCGATTTTACCTTTCACCCCAACGGGTCGATAAAATAAGTACCACTTGAACACTGCGGTCGATCTAATCAACTTATCCCCTTCCCTCAAAATTGCTGGCCTTGTGCCAAAAATTTGAAATCAATATACAGTGAACAATAATTTTTACATTGGATATATATATATATATTAAGTTTATATGATATGCATACAATGAAAAAATGGTTACAACGCTAACAAGTAACATTCTGTTGCATGGTCGGGCCATCGATGATTAAACCAGAAACAGTACCAAGCATGCTTGGAGAGTAGGATGGTTTTTGGACATGCAGCATTATGAAAAACAAGACCCGTCGAAGGGCAGATGAACTAAGAAGCGTCATCGGCCATCCAATTACATGATATATATGTATGCATGCGCGAGGATTTAGAAATTTCTGGCTTGGTGCCTAGGTGAACAGTTATCCTAACATGGTGAGTGAGACAACAAGCGAAGGGAACTAACTCAGGAGTTGGAATAGCTTAATGGAAAAACCCGAGACATGTTGTTCGTTGCGTTTGTGCCAAACATTTGCACCAAATTTCTGCTCTTAGCGCTTTCAAAATGTGTGGCTGGTCCTATATAAGCTTACACAACCGAAACAATTAATCTGTGAGGATGCTCTAACAGCCAACTGTTGGACCCTATACATTGAGACCGACTGGAGAAACCGCTATATGTGTACATACATGCATACATACATACATACGTATATGTCTGTATCTGTCAGTATGCATCTCTTCCTTTTCTCTCTACATATGCATACCTATAGATATAAATAGATATATGCACATACATGTATAAATGCATGTAAATACATATACGCATATATATATATATATATATATATATATATATATATATATATATATATATATATATATATATATATATATGTCTGGCCGTAAAGCCTTTTCTGTTTGTTTTCCTGTCTTGTTTTTTGTCCGCCACTACATTCCTCCATGGCTAGATTTAATTTGCGTATACAAATTTAATCTGCGATCCATGGGACGAGCCGTTTTAGCGATGCGCCCTGCCCAAGCTCGTCGAAACGCCGGTGTTAAAACGTGGGTGGCTGATGAAGGAGAATGTTCTCTATGTGGCTCGTGTGTTCTCGTCTACGTTTGTTTGCAATGTCCTGTACCCAGATATGCACCTATACATACAGGTGGATGTCGGTATGCACATACCTGTACGTATATATGCATATACTCATTTACTATTTGTTTATATATATATATATATATATATATATATATATATATATATATATATATATATATATATATATACACACACATACATACACACACATACACGCACATACATATATGTATGTATGTATGCATCTATATGTGCATGTATAAATGAATGTATTTAGTATATATACATACGTTATATAACATATATACTTATATATTCATACTTATAAGTTTTAATAGCCGAGTCTCATGCTCTTCCAGATTGGTGACAATAATATCGTTTGTCGACGATTGCAGGAAAGACGAGTGCAAGATGGAAATTCTTGGGGGAAGGACTTGGAATAGTGGTGGTGAATGTCGCATCTGAGTTTGGACACAACATGTGTGGTAGAAGAGGGAGAGAGACGAAAGTGTCCGTGAGGAAGTATATGAGACGAGCGAGACGGACAGAAACCTTTGTAGAGGCATTAGAAAAGCCACAGTATTTCTAACTTTGCTGTTGATATGCGGGTTTGTAGCATATGCAGACAGGCGTCATTGTCAAAGGAATAAGATTAGATAGAACAGATTTAACAAATCTACCTTATTTATTGATGAACTTGATGTTGAAGTTAATTGCTCGGAAGTCTCGAACTGTACTACCTAATTTCTCTATTCAGTGCCGAATCTACAAACAGACCATTAAATTTCTTGCTGTCATACCACATTTTTATTTAGGTTACCTTATGAATATCTCTACTTATTCTATTCCAGAACTTATTGTGGTATAGAGGGCATACTTCATCCACATCATTTTTAAGATACTCTCAGATATCTTCTTTGCTCTTCCATATACCCTGATTCTATCATTTTATGTATAGCCAAACACCTGCAATCAGAATATAAAGTGTTAAGTGTGTCTGCGCTGATCTTGTGGTTGGTAAAGTAGTGACGCATTCTTTATCATTCTCAGTAGGTCTGCCTAGATGATAAGATGATAATTTTGGTAGTTTCCAACATAACGGTGTCCTTCCGAATCACAAGTGAGTTCACCATAGCTTTACTACAGAGTGAGTATGCCTAGTGTCGGTATTCCGTTGATTGCGACATCCTCTTCCCACAATTCTGTACCTTGAGCAGGTAATATTTTACAGGGAGGTCTAGAGAAGTAATATAATTTACGTTTTAACCATTCAAAATAGTTAGCTATACGCAGTATTAGAAGGAAACTAACTTCTGCATCAAAGGATCAGAGTTATACCCCTTACTTTCTTTCGAAGCTATTTAGCTACTTATTCTTGTATTTCTGCTGGGTCTTTACCGATAAAAGCATACGCATTGATTGTATTTAATTTCTTGTTATTATTTTTGATTGTTATTATCATTAATCTACTAGTAAACTGATTAACCGATGAACTAATAGATGTCTTGATTAATTGTTTGATCAATCAATCAATTGTTTTTCCGCGGTTCTTTTTCCAAACATTTTATTACGTTTTGTTGAATATTTTAGATTACATTTTTCTATCGAAGATATACTTGATTGGTAAATGATTTGACTTGCGATCTTGGGCCGAAAGTAATACAACTACAATGTAGAAACGTTATAATAATTATTTACGACACTCAACATTTATCGTTATATTCACTTTGATTAATTTTCTAAAAGTATTGTTTACTATGAAGAAAAGGCAGGAAAACTTCTCATTACCAGAGGTGAATTACAAGTATATAAGAACTTGTGGAAGCCATCTTTACTAAAAAAAATAATAGATATGTCACTTATATTAAATTACTGTTTTAGTTCTAAAGTCTTAAACCATCATTTTTTCGTGTACTTTTTCAGAGACTTCAAATACAAGTGTAAACGAAAATTTTCCCGCAGGCTAGTATTTTTACATTGATGCCATAAATGTGTCAAAATGTTTGTCTTGCATCAGTTTCACTGTATCTGAGACTTGTAGGGTGAAAGGAGAGAAGCATGAAAATACTCAATTATCCACGGACTGTATATATAGACCGAGTACTTCCAACAGAGGCAGTGACGTGATTGTAGGTCTCCGATGTAATATTTTAGCATTTAATTAGGCGGTGAGCTAGCAGAATCGTTAGCACGCCGGGCTTTGCAGCATTTCGTTCGCCGCTCAGCGTTCAAATTCTTCAGAGGTCGACTTTATCTTTAACCCCTTTCGAGGTCGATGAAATAAGTACCAGTTGATCACTGGGGCCGATGTTATCGACTTAGCCCTTTCCTCGAATATGTTGGTCTTGTACCAAAATTTGAAACCGTTACTTTTTACACTTTATAAAGAATAATCTTTTTTCAGGAACTTTACCTATAGGCGTTGGCGAATTATGGATTCATTGGGGGAAAGATACAGCAGTAGTTTCAGGTTCCATCCTGTTGATTTGTTTAGACTTTACTCTGATAGTCTCCTGCCCACCAAAGCTTACACCTCAGACACTGGACCCATTTAACCCCTAGCCAAGTGGAACTGTTCACATGCCCACTCATCAGTAACGGGGGTCTGTGACATATCTAGGAAGCAGTCCTCTTTCTAATCCAGCATGATTTAGCTACAGGAACATCTGGCATTGGATCCGTAAACTGGGTCCCTTGACAAGTACTACAACTCTGGGCCACAGTGGACCTAGTGGTAACTATAGGGTAAATTCATTCACACCTAAATTCTTGAAATCTTCACAAGTCACCTCACCGGTTAGTGAATGTAACAGTAAATGTCTATTTTAAATGGTTACCATAAATATAAGAGGATTCTCCTCCTTGAGGCGGTAGGACCACGATTGCGTAAGGCAACTTTGGGGTTTCTGATAATACAACCTCTACGTAATTTCCAGTCTTTCATTTCTCTCTTGTCACTGCGGCATAATCAGATGCTGGGTATGGAGTTCTGGAAACATGATTCACTCTCGAATTACTACACACACACACACACACACACACACACACACACACACACACACACACACGCACACGCACACACACACACACACAACACACACACACAACACACACTCACACACACACACAGAGCACACACACACACACACAACACACACACACACGCGCACACACACACAACACACACACACACACAGAGCACACACACAACACACACACACACACACACACAATAAAAAACAAAATACAAAAAGAAACAAAGCAAAACAAAAAAATCAAAAAAAAAAAAAATCAAACAAACTAGCATTTAAGAATGCAAGCTTTGGCTCTTCACCGGTTCATTGGAATTTATATGATATTGTGTCAGCGTTGTTTTAAAAATGTCAAGATCTCTAGGTAACAATGGTCTGTCCAGGATAGTAATAAATTCATGCATTAGCTAGGAGTAGTCGTTGTACACGCAAGTTAGTGCCTGAATGAGAAGCTAATTCTAGCTAACGTTTGTAATAGGACTGAAAGTTCAGTTAATGTACTCAGGATATGTTTTTGTCTAGACGTTTAAGGAGGCAAACTTTGTAATGAGGTGACTATCAGTGTCGCTAATCTCACTTAGAGATCAACTAAGATGAAATGTGGGTCGGGAGTATCGAATAACTCCATCATTTTATATACATACATACATATTGTTGTTGAAATGCCAATGAAGGAACTTGGATCCAGGTTAGAAACCAGCTCTTTCTCTATTGGCAAGAAATCTTGAAATAAAAGCGTACAATGACATACATACATACATACGTAATACATACATACGTAATACATACATACATAATACATACATACGTAATACATACATACGTAATACATACATACGTAATACATACATACATAATACATACATACGTAATACATACATACGTAATACATACATGTTGTTGTTGTTGGCACTCCGTCGCTTACGACGTCGAGGGTTCCAGTCAATCCGATCAACGGTACAGCCTGCTCGTGAAATTAACGTGCAAGTGGCTGAGCACTCCACAGACATATGTACTCTTAACGTAGTTCTCGGGGATATTCAGCGTGACACAGTGTGACAAGGCTGACCCTTTGAATTACAGGCACAACAGAAACAAGAAGTAAGAGTGAGAGAAAGTTGTGGTGAAAGAGTACAGCAGGGTTCGCCACCATCCCCTGCCGGAGCCTCGTGGGGCTTTAGGTGTTTTCGCTCAATAAACACTCACAACGCCCGGTCTGGTAATCGAAACCGCGATCCTATGCCCGCGAGTCCGCTGCCCTAACCACTGGGCCATTGCGCCTCCAATACATCCATCCATCCATCCATCCATCAGACAGACAGACAGAAAGCTTTTGATATACCACATGGATGGATTATGAAGCTTTTACAGTTAACCAAAGTCCCACAACTACTTGTGAGTACTACCAAAAGCCTAACCAAGACTTGGTACACCACTTTGTTCCTTAGGAGTGATAAGCAGAAAATTGAGTTGGATAGCATTCACTATCAAAAAAGACATCTTTCAGAGTGATAGTCTGTCGGTGCTACCATTCACCCTCTCATTAAACTCACTATCATACCTAATCAGAAAACATAGTGACCATACAAATGGATCCAGAAGTATCTCTCAATTTTTCCTTGCCGACGACCTGAGACTGTGTGAGCGAAATATCAACCATATAAAAAAGCAATTGGACCTCATTATCCAATTTTCTACAGACATTGGGATGAAATTTTGTGAGTTCAAATGTGCGTTTCTGACAATAAAACGTAGAAAAAAATGTGCCCTCTTCTGAAACTCTAAAAATGAACGGCTTGACAATAAAGAAATAAGGAGGGGGATTGGAATGAATACCTCAGGAGAGTAAAGGGAATACAGTCATCAGAACTCTCAGCTTACAATTAGCATATTACCCCCAACACCTTTGCAGTGCCTGTCCTGACGCCCACGTTTGGCCTTCTGAACTGGTCACTACAAGAGCTCAGTGGGATAGACGTTCGAACTCGCAAGCTGCTCATGCGACTTTGTGACCATAAAATCAACAACATAATTAGGATAGCTTATGAACTTGAGGAGTGGTATGAAAAAAGTGCTGATACAGATCTCTCCCTAAAGAACATTGGTAAAATCTATTTATCAGAACAGTAAAATAAAATAAATGGACTGAGTACCAAGTACATAGAAGGTAAAATTCAAACCGAAAAAAGGATTGATCATGTACCCTTAACGTAGTTCTCGGGGATATTCAGTGTGACACAGTGTGACAAGGCTGACCCTTTGAATTACAGGCACAACAGAAACAGGAAGTAAGAGTGAGAGAAAGTTGTGGTGAAAGGGTACATCAGGGTTCGCCACAATCCCCTGCTGGAGCCTCGTGGAGCTTTAGGTGTTTTCGCTCAAGAAACACTCACAACGCCCGGTCTGGTAATCGAAACCGCGATCCTATGACTGCGAGTCCGCTGCCCTAACCACTGGGCCATTGCGCCTCCACACATACATACATACATACATACATACATAAATACATACATAGAATACCGATAAGTTTATGACATCCCGCTTTGAAGGCTACGTCCGTGCAATTCAATAACAAGAGATCCCCGGCAAGTACTTATATAAAATGCAGGAAACGTTGACAGAAAATAAATGTAGGCTGTGCAAGACTAAGACTGAAGACACCAACCATATTATTGCCAGCTGTGAGAGAATGTCTTCTAGATATTGTATTATCTTCCCAGGAGGTATGATACCGTAGCCATAACGGCCTGGAACAGGATAACAAAAGAAGAAAACACTTACAGACAAAGCGACAATATTGAGACCGATTGGTCAAAAAATATTGGTGGAACTCGAAAATTGAAACAGCCACCAAGTTAAAACACAGCCTGCCAGATATCTATGTGTGGGGCCACAAAGAAAAGATGTGTTCCGTTGTGGAAATCAGTTGCTCTCTGGGCATGAATGGTCTTAGAAAAATGCAAGAGAAAAAGGACATCTATGGACCATTGATAAGGTGTTTGCAAATCCAGTACTCAGAATAGCCTTTCAGTTTCATACCTATTATTATTGGAGCAGCAGATGCATACCAACCCGTCTGGGGAAAAGTATGGCTGAATTTGGTATCTTGGGGAGAGAATGCAAATTCTTAATTCATATGCTACAAATGATCACAATATCCGAGCTGCAGTACCTTCTTAAGATTTAAACGATGACGGTTAAAACAAGATGCTTTCTTTCACAAATTTGCTACCAAGTAGATCGCTGGTCAAAATATATACTAAATTAAAAAGAGAAAAAGAACATACATACATACATGTTGTTGGCACTCCGTCGCTTGATCCGATCACCAGAACAGCCTGCTCGTGAAATTAACGTGCAAGTGGCTGAGCACTCCACAGACACGTGTACCCTTAACGTAGTTCTCGGGGATATTCAGTGTGACACAGTGTGACAAGGCTGACCCTTTGAATTACAGGCACAACAGAAACAGGAAGTAAGAGTGAGAGAAAGTTGTGGTGAAAGGGTACATCAGGGTTCGCCACAATCCACTGCTGGAGCCTCGTGGAGCTTTAGGTGTTTTCGCTCAATAGACACTCACAACGCCCGGTCTGGTAATCGAAACCGCGATCCTATGACTGCGAGTCCGCTGCCCTAACCACTGGGCCATTGCGCCTCCACACATACATACATACATACATACATACATACATACATACATACATACGTACATATATTATACTTTTGCAAATAGAGGAAAGAGATATACGCAAGATAATATATAAAAGTGTGTTTATATGTATATTATAACAGATATACGTTTGCTAGAAAAGATAAACTTAATCTTATAAATTCTTAGTAACTTAGATTATCTTGGTGTGAGTAGGCGCGCGAGTATGTGTGTACGAATACATAGGTGTGTGCGAAAACAACAGTGTGTGCGAGCGCGAGCTGTGTGTTGGTAGTGGATAGGCGGTATATTTTTAGATTGAATAATGCTCACCTGCACATCCAAGGGAAGTAACTCTCATCCTTTATTCCAGAATTATTTCCCTTAAAAATTTTTCTCGATAATGAAGTTCGCGCTGTTAAAATATCGTAGCTGACAGAAAGAATTTATTATTTGTTGCAGAATCTTTACATTGATTATTTTGATGCGTTATGTATACATTTTTGATTTATTGTACATTACACCTTTAAGGATGTTGAACCCTTCAATGTAATTCCCAAACCGGTGTTCCGATGGTCGATAAAATCTTTGATTTAATCAATATACTCTCTCTTAATTTCCCGCAATTGATTATCTTTGTGCTACTATGTATAAAAAAATCAGCATCAATTACCTCAAGTCACCTTCGCCTTCTCCTCCCCTCTTTTCTCCCTTTTCTTTCACTTCTGCGCCCTCATCATGTGAGTGAGGGCAAACAAGTTCTTGTTCGAACATCAGTCTAAGGTAGGAGTCGACAGGACTCCAATCTGTTTTCACCGTCAGCAGTGTTCTGAAGGAATCCAGGAAGAGCAAATGCTTGAGGAGTACATACACATGTACACACTTACACACACACACACACACACACACGTACACACACACATAAACAAACACGTACACACGCACATATAACACACACGCACACGGACGCGTGCGCGCATACACATATAAACTCATACACACACCAAACAAACAAACAACTGTAGTGGTCAGCTTTTAGGTGGTTTCAGTTTCTGAGAGTTATGATTTTCATCTGTCCAGTCTTACTGAGAGAAAGAAGCGGGAATGTGGATCCGTTACCTTTGCCGCTGGAACGTTCTCTCTTCACAGTGACGATAATGATACGGAGAAATGGGTACCCCTTACGATACTGTAACCCTTTATCATGCAGCAATATTCATTTGTAATGTGGACCATGGATCTTGGATATAAGGAGTGGTCGTTGACATTATATATATATTATAATTTTAAATAATTATTACCTTTGATGGTTTTTATTCCCATGCTGGCCACTTGATAAAATCAATATTTTAAATATCGATCTTATCCTTATTTATATATATATATATATATATATATATATATATTGATAGAAAGGACAACAAAAGAAAGAAAGAGACCTCGATATTATGTAAATAGAGGAATTTATCAGTAAAAATATGTGACACTTATTCGGTAGCCATGATAAAACTCCGAGTTTCGGATGCCGGGGTGGGAACCCACGCCAACATCTCTTCAGTTATCCGGCCATTGGAATTTTCAAGGGCCGGATAACTGAAGAGATGTTGGCGTGGGTTCCTACCTCAGCATCCGAAACTCGGAGTTTTATCATGGCTACCGAATAAGTGTCACATATTTTTTACAGATATATATATATATATATATATATATATATATATATATATATATATATATATATATGCATATGTGGGCATAGGATGTCACGAAGCGTGCGTGTACAACAAAAAATACGAAGTACAAGTAGATGGAACATGAACTATGTAGTGCTAGATATGCTCTGTCTGAATATTATAAGACGAGCTAGGCACGACTGGAAATGCCTGTCATTGATCATTTGTCACCTCGATCAAAGCCGATAATGAACAAACCACCACCACCACCGCCGCTGCCGCCGCTACCACCATCACCACCACCAACAACAACAACAATGACAGCAGCAGTAACGGCAGCAGTAACAGCAGCAGCAGCAGCGGCAGCACCAATAAAAGCAATATAAACAACAAAACGAAACACACAACGGTAGCAAGAAGAGCAACAACAGCAATAACATCAGATAGCAACAAGAACAACAACAACAACAGTTAACTCCAATATCGCAAGAACACCGGTCTAAGGATAGGAAAAAAA